>NW_015091111.1:278353-282758 GCF_001431845.1 Calidris pugnax
TCCACCATTATTGCAACTACAATTCCCTTCTCTCTGATCTTTTTTTTTTTTCTATTATAGTTGTATTGACTTAATTTGGGGTAATGAGCTTGTTTGTGTTGAACCCCTCGATATTTTCGCATTTGCATCCTAAAAGCTGTGCTGCTGTCATGCTTAGTTTTCACATGATTTTTCTTTCTGTTTTCTTCTTTCCCTTCCCTTTTTTCTTTTCCTTCTTTTCCTTCTTTTCCTTCTTTTTTTTCTATTTCTTTTTTTCTCTTTTCTATTTTTCTCCCTTTCCTTTTCCTCGTTTTTCTCTCTCCGTTCTTTGCTCTTATTTCCTTCCTTCTCTCCTTCTTTCTTTGCTTTCCTTTCTTCTTTTTATCTTTCTTTCTTTATCTTTTTTTCTTTTTCCTTTTTCTCTTTAATTCTTCTGAAAAAACCTAGCAGAGAATTAAGCAAATCATGTGCAGCAATTAAGGCTATGTCTCTGGGAAAACACTAGCTGTGAAGCATGCTTGCTCTGTGAAGTACTCTCATCAGACACTTTGGCACAGAGCCATTTATTTATTTGGGAGAAGGGTAGAAGACATGCAGTGGGGAGACCTTTTGATTGTTGTTGTTATTAGTAGCAAATTCATCTTGCTTATCCCAGGTTCCCACATGTTTTCAAACCATTACGGTATGTGGTTTCCAGCCACAGATGAGAGATTGCTGAGGAAAAACACTCCATCTTTTCAAAAAATTAGAAGTGAAGCATTATCTTTTCATCCTCGCCTTAGGGGAATGTGGCAGAGGCCACTTTGTGCCCAGAGGCTGTGCCAGGGATAATTTTCAGACCTGCATCTTTCAGTCTCCCTCCTGCAAACGCACACAGACCCATGCTCATCCTTGACCTACCTGCCAGCAAGCACACAGCAGTGGCACCCGTTCAGCCTGCCTGAGGTGCTCCCTACTAGCATTGGAGGGGCCAAGGGGTGCCCCAGCAGGGACCTTCTGAGTGCTCCTGTCCCCCCCCAGCATGCCCCGGCCGAGCCACGGGTCTCCCATATGGCTGCTGCTCCATGAAAACTCGCTGCCCAAAAGATGTGCCCGGCCGGGGAGGTGAGGAAGGAAGCAAGGCAAGAGAAGACATCCATGCTCAGCCGCAGCCTAATCCCTGGGGGACTGTGCTGGGGTATAGGAGTTCCCCTGCTTGCACCCTGCATCAGAAGCAGATGGGAGCGCAGTGTTCTGCTGAGGCTGGTTGGTGGGAAAGCATTGTTTGGGACTGGAAATTGGTCACAAGTCTGCAAACACTGAGGCAGCAACCTTGCATGCTCACTGCCTTCTGAGCTCAGGGCTTCCCTGGTTGGGAAAGTGCTTTTTCCCTGCAGAGGTTCTGAAGGAGGTGCATCCCAGCCTCTCCATACACTGCTATGAGATGAGAGCCAGAGAGCAGGGACTTGCACTTTTCCTAACAGAGCAAACTTTTCCTAAGCAAGTGAAAGTACTTGGTATTTAGCATCCCTTTCTCTGAAATTAGTTTGTCCCAAGGCAGAAAGAGGAGTCATATTAGTCACATGTTAATCTCACAAAATAACATTTCATCTGGAATTTCTCTCTTCATTTCTCTGGAAATCTGGTGTGGGGCAAAGAGGGGAAACTAACAAACCTTCGCAGCACACCACTGACCTGCACCCCGCAGACACAGAATGCAGAAAATACAGTGTATTAGCTTCAAGAGGTTTTCACTTTGAAGAGTGGCCATGGCTTCCTCTATCCTTACTAGCGAAAGCTGTTTAATAAACAGCAAGGCATTTATATTTATATGCTCCATCTCCCTGTGAGCTTTTCACACACATGTGCAGAAGTTTGGGGAATGCACGAAACTGATTTCGGAGCTGTCAGAAACCTCTCAAGCCAGAGGAGCAACGCGGGCATACTCCAGCGGAAGATCTGCTGCCCTGGTCTGTACAGACTGTGTAGGCTTTCACTTTTTGGGGTGTTTCAACTTCTTAAAAGATTTCTAAAGGAAAAAAGTTATTCTAGTATATAATTAAAGGACAGGTCTTGCGTTTTTCCACCCTGCTTTCTTTTCCCTCTCCCGCAGGAGAACCTGGGAGTCGTTAAGTTACTTTCTTAAAAAACAAAGCTCATCCTTCTCGGCTCCTTCCACGGCGAAGAGCTGCTACGTTTTTCGCAGGCAGCTCTGTGCTCGGGAGCTTTTAAGGGTTTCTAATCCTGGAAGGCCATCTGACATCACCCTGCTTCTTGTCTGCTGATGTTTCATACAAGCCTCACATTTCCTTAGTGTTTTTCAGAGCCACCAATTACTGCAGCAATCTTGTGTTTATGTTCTGGTTTTGTGCTTTTTTTTTCCTTTCCCCTGATGCTTTCCTGGCTTGCGTCCCAACAGGCTGCTCTCTCTTAGACGTTTTTTGTGCCAAGGGTTAAGTTGGACCAGCTTGTTACAAAAGAAGGGAAAAAAGAAAAAAAAAAGAAGAAGTGGGAGGGAGGAGGGGGTTTTTTCCCTAATGTTCTTCATTGACTTCAGGCACCATGTGATCAGGAAGCCTGGCCTCTTTCCATTTCCCTTCCCGACTAAAGGGAAACATTGTGTAGCTGTTGCCCTGCCACCGGTGGGACGGCCTCTTCGCGGCATTACGTAGGAGGATAAAAATAACTGGGATATTTAAGGCCGGCTGTGGAATCCCAGCGCAGGCAGAGCGAGCCTGGTCAGCCTCCGAGCACCACCGGCCCCGGCCCTGGCCGCGGGCGCACACGCGCACCGGAGTAATGTGCTGCACATGATGCAACTGCAAATATATGCCTGGCAGCAGCGCCGAAACTGTTAGACCCTGAGGAGGCCCAGAAAAGAAAAGAAAAGAAAAAAAAGAAAAAGGGAAAAAAAAAAAAAAAGGGGAGAACTGGACAGCTTTTTCATCCATTTTAAAGCACTGTTTCTAGCACAGCGGGTATTTTTCAAAAAGCCACTGACTAGCCCTGATTTTTCTTGTGTATCCAGAGAAAGTGTGAAACTCTCAGCAGGATGGCTTCTGTGGGGCTTGCTCAGCTCCAGGTGTAAGTCAATATAACACACCTTTGTCCCTGGGTTTTGTAGGGGATAGCAGCAGGAAAGTACACTCAGCCCCTTGGAAGGAGAGGCTGGGACAGCACCACGTTCCCTTACATCAGTCTCTTCTCCCCAAATCGCAAGTGTGGCTGAGTACAATGTACATCTTGTTTGGTGGTTAAAAGCAACTAAAGTAAAAGAGCAGCCAGCCTTCAAGGCTCAAACAGAAATGGCAGGCTCTCTTATATTTGGTTCCTTTGGGAGTCACAATCGTCACAAATCTTTGGAGGTGATATTTTTCTTATTTGTTAAGCTTGTTTTCACGCTATACCCCACCTCTAAACATTCCAAAGAGTAATATGGACAGTGTCTGCCACAACTGCAGTGACAGGAGGAGGCTGTCATTCCAAGGACAGCAGTGCCAGCCCTTCTTTGAAACTGGTCTAACATGCAAAGGAGGGCATCTTCAGCTTTTCTTTGCCCATCGTGGGCTAGGACAGTGCAGCTGACGAGAAGCAGAAGATACCATGGACGGTCTTGTATTTTGGAGGAGAACCTCCTCACCCCTCAGCAAACATCACCATCTGTTTCCCCTCCTTTGGTCAGAATTGTCAAGAGGGCCAGGGGACACTTCTCCCTTAGTGCCACCCTGTGCTGGGGCAAAACAGAGGACATGGCAGTGGTCCCAGGTGCTCCTATTTCCCCTGCTGGGAGCTGAGCTCTTTTGGGAGCTCATGCCCATGGGCAAAGCCAGGGTACGTGTCCCCACAGCTTTTCAAAAGCTTCTCCGACTTAAAAGGAAGAGTGTGATGATGTGACTAACCAGCTGGGAGCAAAGGGGTCTAACAGCTGTGTGCTTTCCAGACCCCGCTCCTCGCCTGCTGCCAAATACTTCCTTGCCCAAACGGCCTCTGCTACCTGTCCACTGCAATGCAGAGGCTCACAACCCTGCTGGAAACCTCTGCCAAGGGGCTGGGAAACTATGCATTCTGGGCAGATTGCAAATACTGGAGCAATCTCTTCTCCTGGCGTACTCAGGGAACCTTCTAATAAGAAAGCATAAGGCTCTATGGCTCCTTTCTGAAATAATGAGTGGACTCCCTCTCCTCTTGTAGAAGGAAATCAGTTATAAACCTCGATGAGGGATAGAGATAGTTCCTGAGATTATTTCTGCTGTGGAGCTCTGTTAAATGTTAGCCAGAGAATAAAATTACTATCTTTGGTTTGCCTTGGAATTTCCCCTTCCACAATCTGTAGGACCCAGTGTAACAAGAATACAGTTTAGAGAAGTTGTGACAACTCTTGGGCACAAACTTAAGACTTGTTTATTGCTTATGCAATCCTGTGGTTTATTTCAAGGAATTAAGGGGG
>NW_015091111.1:283027-299399 GCF_001431845.1 Calidris pugnax
GGGGCAGTTTAAGTGCATTTGTAAGGCACTACACCTGCTTGGACTTTCTGTTTGTTTTTGCAAGTGCTTACAGTTTTACTGTTATATGTTATAGGTCAAGTTGAGTGAAATACTGAACCTAGCCTGAAAAGCAGACTATTGGGAGAAATGACTACAGTCTCAGTTTTCAGCCTCACAAGCAGCCCTCCATGTAGATACTTCTATAATAATTAATATTTAACAACACAGTATTTGAGAACCCCTCAGAACAAATGGACTTTGATCTTATAAACCCTTCATTACACAGGGAAATATTATCCTCACTTTATATAAATATGGAGCCACACAGGAGGAAGAGCAAAGGCCCAGAGCCCAATTATTCACTTAAAGTGCCTCCAGTTTCACTGAGAAAATAATTTTACACGTCTGGGAGTAAGTGGCAGAGCTGGGGTGTCACCCTGCCCTGCTGCATGTCAGTCTGCTCCCCGGCACCAGAGGAGCATCTCATGAGTCACTTTCACATGTCTAAAGTACAAATCTGCTGGATGGGAGCCGATTCCTTCCTTCTTTTTTTTGTTGATTTGCCTAGAAAGGAGAGGCAACCACAGCATCAACTCGTCAACTCTTCCTGCGCAGGGAGCAGGCTGAAATGCTCTTCAGCCAGGAGAACCCATGGGAGGCAGCTGGGGAATCCAGCCTGCCGAGTGCAGCCACCTGGATTTATGAATGCCTCTCCTGGCACCCACGTCCTGAAGCAATTCCCAGCTTTTCTGAACACTTGCTAAACCTCTGGGTTTGTTGAACCACAGGGACTACCACCATGGCCTCAGGGCCTTAATGGAGAGCACAGCCATGCTTGCATCACCAGGCTGGCTGCTCCCAGACATTTCGGGTGCTGGCAGCAGGGGAGCAGGACACGTGGCCAGGGAAATCCATGACTCCTTGGCTTCCCTGGCAGGAACAGCAAAGTTGTCCATGTAAAAGCAACTCATTAGTCCACCAAGATTGCTGTCACCTTCCTCCAGTGCTGGCAGGCATCTTCCTCCAGGCCGTTACGGTGTGATCAGCGTCAGGCCCCCTCCCTTCTTGCTACGGGGGTAACATGAGCTGCACGAGGTGCAGCACGCCTGCCTACACCTCGCAGTGATCCCTTCTTGGGATGAAGTGTTTCAGCCTTCCTGGAGGGAGAGGAACTGCCCAGATCACCCCAGCGGATTCGGCAGGTGGCATCTACCATAGCTCTCCTGCACAAAGGTCCACCCAGGGAGATCAGGCTTTGGAGGCATCCTTGCGCCAGCACACATTTCCATCCACTGCGGTTTGGATATCCCACCTACCATGGTAGCAACACATGGAGCTGCTTGGCATTAAACAGCTTCATCCTGGGCTGCCACAGCCATGCAAAGAGGATGGCAGGCAGGGATGTGTGTTTGGGTGCTGTCATGCAGCCAAATCTTCTCTGCAGCAAACACAACCCGGCAAGTTTCACATGCTTTGGAGTTCAGAACAAAAGTTTCACACAAACTTAATTGGCCCCAGATTTTTAACACTAGTAAGTAGTTCTAAAGCCTCAAAAAGAGCTATTTCTTATTGACCATTTCCCACTGATGTGTTTTCCAGTTGGCGCTCGCATCACACCTTTACTAAATGAACAAGAACTCCGAAACCCTCAACACTTAAGCTATTTCTCTTTTCTTTCACATGTAGCTTGTCATGTTGCTACAATTAAATTTCAAAGCTCAAGTCTGTGCAGTTTTCCTTTTCTGGTGTTGTTTTTCTTCCAGTAGCCACTACAGCCTAGCACAAACCGAAGTCACCCATCCGGAGGTTAACAGGCCTCTCTTCTTCCCATCAGGTGTCCTGGTCTGCTGCTGAAAGATAAAAGTGGATGCTGTTGAGTCGTGTGAATGTGAATGGCAGTGTAGCAGGGGTCTCATTTCTTTTTACTCTAATATTCTGTTTACCCTGATATGGTAAACATCAGGATGCCTGGCTTCTCTGCAACTAATCTCCTATGGCACCTTGGTCATAACACTTAACTTCTATGATGTGCCTTTGCCTCTGCTTGCAACCATCTCCAGGCTGTAGGCTCTATGGGAAGGGTTTCCCTCATGGTCTGTTTCACTCTGGGCATACACCAGCACAAGAAAGTCAAATCCCATATATGACCTCCTGTTGCCATGGCCAGCCACATAGGTTTGGAGCTGAGGTTGGTTGCCCAGCAGGGCAAGGGGGCACTCCTTGTTGCAGAGTGGGGAAGCCTCTGATTCTCCTCCACCTTCTTAACAGAAGCTGCATATTGGAGAAGTTAGGTTTGTTTTACCCTACTGTGTGACACACTAGTGATTTCTCCCTTTATTGCTCCTTTGTCCTTCAAGGCAGAGCCCAGCCTCCTTAGCACCTCACCTTTAGAGAAATAAATGTTCTTTGGCGTGAAAGAGAGCTGCTGTGCTCAGTCTCCCATAAAGCTTTCCAGGTAAAGGCAGTCTGAGAACACTTCTAGACATTTCGGTGTTCCCCCTTCTGCTCCCTGACAAAGGTGGCAAGTGAGCAGAGAAAACTCCCAGCCTTTGCACGTCCATACCCTATAAGGAACTGCCTTCAACCACCATAAATAAAACAAAGGTACGGTCTTCAGCTGATGTCAATTACTGGAGCTCCATTGAATTGAACAGAGCTAGGATAATGTACACCAGATGAGCATCTGCCCTCAACATATGTTACATTATGGTTCAACAAGATGGTCTCAGTTTGCCTTGGGGGAGGAGCTGTTGGAGGGGAGAGCTAGGTTTGCTCATGTCTAGGAACGATGGGCCGCAAAATCCCCGAGAGTGAGGAGGTAAGTAGGGGAAAGAAGGCATTTGGTTATTAGGCCCTCTTATTTCCAGTGATTAGGGTGGGAAAGAGCAGACTGTGTGGGAAACAGGCTTCCCTACACCCATTTTGGCAGCTTTTGATTGGCCCCTAACCAGACATTTATTAAAACAGCCTCATGAGTTGCGGTCTCACTAAAGAACAATACAAAACCAACCAAATGTTAATGTTTTCAATCTGTTCCTGCTGAGATTTCCGCCTCCCCACCTCCCTGATTATTAGAGAAGGGGGGGGCGGGGAGGAGAGAGAGAAAAAAGAGAAAAAGAAAAAGAGTTTGTATTCCCAGCCTCAGCTGACAGATCTGCTGTAGCCTCCTGGAGTTTTTGTAATTAGAACAAAGGGTCCTCAGGACAGGAACTATAATTGTTTTTGAGTGTTTGTACATTTTAACTCAGCCCAGGTTAGGCATCCAGGCAAACTCAAAGCACTGACAGAAGCAGCTTGAGCCCTAGGAGGAAAACTCCAAGGGAGGATTAAGGGACTTCAAAAGAGGGAAGTGGATCACATCTGATACTTAAAAAATATATATATTTAAATATTTTTAACGTGCTTGAGATTGTTTTCCTCAGCAAGCCAGAGGAAAAGCTGTGCTGCAAACACTTGTCAACCAGAGGTCTGGGATAGTCTGAGCTTCAGCAACAGGAGCAGGGAACAGGGAGGAAACAAATATTTCGGCAAGCAAAAACCTCAGGGCAGGATATGTGATGGAGCTTCTGAATGCTGACGGGGAGTGGGAGGGGTTTTAACCCACCCCTCTTCCTGAAATTTATGAGGGCTGTGCATCCCAAGCCCACTGCCAGAACAGGTTTCATGCTTCAGCTTCTTAAAACGCCTGAACCTGCTGCGAACAGGAGTGAATTAGAGAGGCTGGGACATTCCCTCTGGCTGTGGCTCACATCCACACATCCAGCCCCATCACCCCCCTCATCCCTGTGTCCACCCGGGAGCCCCCTTCCATCCAAACTGCGCCTGGGCATTGTCTGGAGAGGGCTGGCGGGCAGTGGGCCCACCCCGTGCCAGGGCATGTGCTGGCAATTAAATAATATAGACAGTCATGACAAGTGCTCGAGCCCATGCTGGGGCTCCATTGAGTTTACCGACCCAGACACATACAGCAGCACCAGCTGCAAGCAGCCTTTCCATGGGAAAAGGATGGGACCCAGAACACACAAGGAGAAAAACGTGTTTGCAGGCAGTGTCTCTGGTAGCAGGCTGGGACTCTTCTCTCTTAAGGTTAACGTTCACTGCTCGAGAAAAACAATGCTTCTGGAGATCTGCAGGCGAGGTGTGGTTGCGGTGGGTCATCCGGATCCACAAGGAATAGTGCCTTTTGGGGTAGGGTTTTCTCATCTGTTCTTTCTTTTCTGCTCTAAAACAGATTTTGCTGGGACAAAGCTTGGACAGTGCTGGGCACTTTCAGAAAACTCTTCTGTCTCTTCCCAGCTCCAGCGACAGCCATGAGCCCTTTGCATGGAGAGCACATGAGCTATGGAGAGTGTACATGACTGGAGCCTACTTCTATTTCATTACAATGAACTACTTTTTCCTTTTTTTTTAAAAAAAAGGAACTCACTGGGGTAGATATTACTGAAAATAATTTCTATAAACTGTTAAATCCCCACAGTGAAGGCAGAAGCTGGGCTGAAGGCAGGGGTGGTGTCCATGCTGGAAGCCGTGTAGCTCTGCAGGGGGGTCCTGAGTGTTCTTCTAGCTTTTAATTGGGAAAACTTTACCTGGTTCAATCAGTCAGACAGCTTGTTAATGCCAACTTTCAGTGGGTGCTGGGGACTTTCAAGCTCATCATGGCTCATTTATTAAAAGAGTCTGATCCTTCCCGCCATACATGAATAATTTCACTCCTGCCTCTACTTCCAGGTGCGAGGTTGGGGGATTGGTCACAAGAGGAAGCACCTGGGGACAGACTCCTTGGTGGTTCAGACACTTCTCCTTGGCTCCCTCTTATACCTCAAGCACTTCTTCAGCCTGAGACAAAGGTGCTTTTTGGTCAGTGATGAACTGTGCATAGAAATAGACAGCTGACTGGTATCACTGTGGTTGGCCTTTGCTGAACAGATCTCAAAGCCCAGCCTCCTGAGAGAAGAGCTCACGTTAGGCATGTAGGTCCCAGTTCAATCCAGCATTTTCCCATGCTTCCAGGGCAGCCAAGCTGAGTGGTACTTCTTCTGTAGAAACCAGGCTTTTAAGAGCTATTGGGGAAGAAACTAGCTAGGTAAGCTAATGTCTAATATGTGGATGATGGTGGAGATGTGGAACCAACTGTAAACAAAGGAACAAAACATACTAGTCTTTTACAACACCTGGCCAGAAGCAGGTACTAACAAGGGTAGTGTTGCTTTCCTACAACAGAGATTGGGTAGACATTGGGACTTAGACATGTGCATTACCTATAAGCACTGTGAGAAACTTGGAAACAAGCGTTATAGGCAACCAGTCCTTTGTGGGACTTCTGCCTTATCTTCTTGCTGCTGTCCCAGCCTGCATGGTAGGTACCTCCTCTGAAATCACAGGGGACAATTACAACTGCTGTCTCCAGTGTGGCTGTGATCTAAATCGCTCTCAAAGTGGCTGTGAGCAAACTCTGCACACTCCTGGCCATGCATGCAGGTGCCCAGCAGCCACTGACCTGGTGGTCCTCCTCCTCACATAAGGAGTGCACAGTCTTGCACCCATGCAGACGGGGCCCACAGCTACAGTCAAACTTCCCTCCACCAGGCTTTCAGAGACAGGCAACTTTGAGCCACGGCAACTGATAGGTTTTCTCCTCATCCATCCCATCAACAAAGCAACACAGTCATCTGGAGACACCACCAGTAGGCACTGCCGGTCTTTGGTTCCTGAAGTGAGCCAGACAGCCATGAGGATGGTTTAAATGAGTTTATTTTCAACTGCTGCGTTTCAGGATCATGACTACTGGTGGCTCATAAGCAGCCATACTGCAGCATCCAGACCACTCTCAGCTGGATGGCCCCACCATAGATCTTGTATTAGAAGATTAAAAAAACCAAACCAATTTCTGCTCACTTTCTACAGGAAAAAAACCACATGCTAGCCACTGCATGTATTTTTTCCCCTAGACAAACTGTCCATTTCTCTGTTTTATTTGGCAAAGAACAATGGCTCTAGAAAAATGTATCTTATATTAGTCTGCAAAACTAACACCACTGAGTGCAAAAGCCACAGATCTTGACCCCGAAATGCAAATCAAGCAGATGCCAAGGTAAGACATGTTTTATCCTCTTGCCAATATTTTGCAAAGCACAGAGTAAAAAGCAAATCTGTTTACAGTATTTTGGCTGTTGCCACATGTTCCAGGCACAACATTGAAGTCAAAAGCCTCTTTATGTATGCAATAAAGTTCTTGATATCTCCTAAAAGGTTTAGAAGAACACTCCCTGTAGAAACAATTGTGTTTATACATCATGATTCCCCATCCCCATCTTCAACTTCTTCAGCTGAAGTCAAGGGCTGGACGCATCCTGTTGTTCTGTGTGACCAGGTGCAAAGTGGCAGTAGACACACTGACTCTGTGTAAGGTGGTCACAAACGATGTCAGAAAGCGGGGCGAGAGGGAGCAGTGGACCTCTCTGAATTGCTTGCAGCAACTCTGCGCTTGCTAGGACTGGTCATGCAGGCTGAAAGAGAACACTGGAAAGCAGCTTTTCCCATGAATAGGTTCCCCTTACTACAGCCTGGTGGCCACACTGCCATGTTACTTTACATTCTCCTTTGTGCAGCCTAGCCTCCATCTGAAACATCTACCTGCATCCAGGTGTGCAATGGCAGACAGCCTCTTAAATAAAAGGCAGGCTTTAGGAGGGCCAGGCAAGCTTCTAGCTGGTCACCACATGAAGCATTTTACAGAATCCCCCACCACTGGAAGAGTTTTAGAGCTTTTTTTCACTGCTAAAGTTCAAGAAGGTAGGGGGGGAGATGGTGATGTGAATTCATTGTTTGGGGGCTTCTTCCTTGGAAGGGACTGTTTCAGGCTGTGGTCAGGAATGCAAAACAAGGCAAGAAGGGCTTTGGGTTTTGCCTAGTCTCATAATTCCTGTCAATGTTTCCATTTTCCATCCATTTTATTCTCTGCCTCCGTGGAAAAGTCCATTTCAGGATTTTTTCAGCATCCCGCACAGCTTTGTTCAACAGCAGGAAAGAGTTCTCACTGTTTGTGTTTGAGAAGTGACAGGGTGCACCAAACCCCAAAGCTGAAACAGGCCATACCAGCACCTCCAGTCATGGAGATCCTCTCACATGGGCTGTGGAAGCACCTGAATACAGACCACAGCATCTGATTTTGGGGGCCGTGTTTGCTGAATTCAACCATTTCAACCACTGGTTCCACCTCAGACGAATTTCTGAGTTATCAAGAACCAACAAATTGTTTCTCAGAAGATTGTTTTCGCTCTTTTTGTTCGCCCAAGGATATTGGCCCTTCTTGAAGAACCGGACATATAATTAGAAATTAATGTCTATTTGCTTTGATGGATTTTGCCTCTTTTCTGAATCCTGAATTATCCACAAAGCTGTAACAAACAGAATAGAATGTATTTGTTCATCAAAAAAAATGATTCACCCGTTTCTTCAGGGATTAATTCTCAGTTTTGTTCGTGAGTGGCTTGTTGCAAATAGTCATAAATTCTACCATGTTGGGTTCCAACCCCGGAGTGATCTTTGTCTGGACTTCAATGGGGCTTTGCATGGGGGGGGCCTGGCCACACAGATCTCATTGCAGGATTGGGCAATGGTTAGTTACATAAGTCATATGATGTTGTTTCTGTTCCCTGACTGGCTGACTTATGTAACTACAGAACAATAGCATGTATTTGAATATAAAGGCAAAAATCGTGCCTCCTATTTGTTCTTCGTGAGAGTCTGTTCAAGGGCTGGATTCTGCTGTCCACGCAAGCTATAAAGATATTTTCTTTGACAGTCTCTTGGTTGGTGAGGACATCTGGAGTAGGTGACACTAACAGAGCTACTGAGATGCTCTGTGTGAGTTCATCTGAGGACTATTTGCAGACACTAGGCTCACGTATTCTCCCCAGAAGCAGCTGAAATGAAAAGGAACAAAACCAAAGAGAATGACTCATGAAACTGGGCCATCCAGTGGCCCAAGTCTTTGACTGCAATGCAACTGCACTGATTTACCCCTTATAAATGTCTGGCCGTTGAGATTAATGTTTCCCTTATTCCACTTCAGGGGAATAAAAAGACTTAAAAGCATGGCCAGGGTTAAAAATTGACATCTTAGGGCAAAACACTATAAAGTTAATGTTTCTGTGTTTATTCTTAAATATGAGGATTTTCCCCACTTGTTACTTTTTTTAAAAGCTGAACATGATTTCTAGTCAGAGAGGGAAAATAGGAATCCACAGCTTCTGATGAAAACATCAATTTTCAGCTGATGTTTTTTTTTTTTTTTTCCATCTATACGATTCACCTCCAAAAGATTTTATCACAGTCTCCTGGAAATTTTATCACAAGTTTTCAGTTCTGGTTTTGTTTTGTTTGTTTGGGTTTTTTATATCTTAAGGTCCCGGTTCTTGGAGTCATGTGATTACACAAACACTCCCTACTTCCAGTGTTTTAAAAGTAAGTTTCTAGCCGGCATTGTTGCAGAGAAAAGACTGAAAACATAAACCCTCAAGGCTAAGAAAAAGAACACACAATTTACAATTTTTTTTTAAACCTCATGATTTCTCAATCTTATGTTTTTTGAGGATAGCCTGACTAATAAGTTTTAAAAGCCCAGGGTTGAAAATATTAAAGCAGAATCAGGAGGAAACCATTGCTTAAGTTCATAATACATGACCTGATAGTCTTCCAGACTCCTAGGAGATGTTACCATGCAGTGGGCAAGTACTTTTCCTAAGTCACTTATAAAAGTATAAGACCATCGTAACCCATCCAAAGTAATTTTGTTCTTTATGCATGCCAGCTTTTAGCACTGTCCCAAAGTACACATTATTTACACAGCAAGTTTCAGCCTCTCAGAAAACATAATTGCAATCCACAGTGTAAATACCTGTTCTCATCCTTTACAGTCTCCAATATAAACATGGGTTTTGACACTGAAGACAGCAAGCCAAAATTCAAGAGGTCACAGCTGATCCTCTCATGCCATCTTCTAGCCTCTTTGGATCTGCTTTACAGACTATTTCTAACCCAGCCAGTTCCTCAGTTGTCAGTTTCTAACCTGAATTCACAAAGGCATGTGCAGCAGGTTGTGTCTTGCAATGTGCAGCACAGTCATAGACGTATCCCCCTTCATCTCCTAATGTTTTAACATACTTTGGAAACACTCTCATGTTCGGGAACTTGGAATTTACAGAGAATTTGTTTTTTAACCTATTTTGTTCAGATGTCACTAACACAGATCTACTTAAGCCATTCTGCTGGTGGCAGAAAATTTGATTCCAGTAGAAGCTGGGCACCTTCTTCATGGCTTAAAGGAAGCTTGCATCAGTCAGAGTCCGAGGGAACTATGTACATTGTGGTATGAGGATTTCCACTGCTAAATATAAATAGGGGCATTCCTGGAGATCCCAAGTGCTGCTGAAAGCCAGGACAGAGAGCAAGTGGTAACATCTCAGGGGTTGTGTGCCTGCCCTTTTGAGGAATTCTCCCAGAAACGGTTCCTCTTGACCTTGGAGAAGAGAGAAAAGCCTTTGCCAGGTGCCACAGGACTTCCATGCTAAAACCAGAGTGGAGACCACTATATACTTGAAGAGAACGTGGCTAAGCGAATAGGTGAAGAATCAGCAAACAGCATTTCATCACTGCCTGGACATGCAATCAAGCTCCTGCATCTCTACCACATGCCCTGTTCCAGTTGTCTGAATGCACATATATGCACTGAAGCAAATGAGAGGCAAAGCATGTTAGCTAAAACCTTTCATTAAGATCAAGCTCATTTTGCCGGGGCCTAAGACCATGCTCTGCTGACATGCCGTTCTCCGTCAAGATATAGCTCATGAAGCCGAAGTCCCAAGGAAAGTGAGCTGCAACAGATGCACAGCTGTCATTGTTTAAAGGACAATATCATGTGTAATAGGACTAGAATGAGTGTTGGTGGCAGGGGAGTTGGTTAGTACATCGTTTCTGGACACTTGTGAGGCACCATGCAGAAGAATGAATGACTTTCCCCACCTGAATGCTATTTTACTAATTTTGAAACATCTTCTTTAGATGTCTCATCATTATTCCCGTAGTTAGAAGCTGATTAATGGCATGCCCCTCAAACACATATCTGGGCACATGTACAAAGACTTTTTAATAGTCTCTAACAATGGCCAACAGCTGGCCACAAAACCAGATGATTCTCCACCCTCGTAAACCCATGCTCGCCAACAATAAAAAACCCTTCTGGCTACTAAAAAGCCTGATGGAACAGATGAATCTTGTTATGAACTGGATTTTATAAATAAAAATTAAAAAGAGGAAAACATTTTAGCTTGTGCATTCATAGGCTGAAAACAGACATAGGTTTCACATTCTGGAGTAGCCAACTGCAGAAGTCTAATCTCTGGAGTTAGACTACATCTTCCAAAGACTTCTTTAAATATATTGCTGGGTTGGGTTGTTGGGGTTTTTTGGTGAGTTGATTCTTTTGTAAATTTTTCCCAAATTTTGCTGCAGCCCCAGTAAAACACTTCTTCTGTTCTCTGGGGCAGGAGTGGTGTGTCTGTGCCCCTCGCAGGCAGAAATCTTGGGAATGATCTGAAAGGCTTAGTTCCCCAGGCCCTGTCACAGCATCACAGGCAGGCAGTGCATCATGCATTATGCCCGTACACTGTGGAAGATACCTGCTTGCCACCATGAGTGCCAGGGTTTCTCTGTGCCCCTCAGGAGACAGCAAGGTGAGCTTGGAAAGCTGCCTGACCCAACGGCATGACCCTGCAAGGCAGGAGACAGAGGAGCCAGGCCAACCCTCTTCTCCCCTGCAACTCACAATAAATCTCTCAGTTGGATCTATTAGCTTTGCATCCAACACAGCTACGTGGTTTCTGGAGTGGAGTTGGCCACCCCAGGCTGGCACCAGGAGCCTGGCCACACACCTCGAGCCATCTGCAGAGACAGTCCCTGGTGGCAGCGGCCCTGCTTCATGCAGGAAGCTGCAGCCACGCCAGCAGCAAACACAAATCTTCGCAGATGGCACCTTCTCTCCAGCATAGTCCTTCTGTCCTGCTTCCAGGGGACAGGGGGAGAGGCTTCCTTTCCCTTCTCTTTTTGCCTTTTATTTGATTTCCCCCCCACCGTCACTTCTCCTTAGCCCTGGAGCTGGTGTGCAATCAGAAGAGCGCAGAGCCAGGGAGAGGAGTAGCAGCCAAGCCATTTGAGGGTGTGCAGAGTCACCAAAAAAAAAAAAAAAAAAGAAAAAAAAAAAAAAAAAAAGAAAAAAAAAAAAAAAAAAAGAAAAAAAAAAAAAAAAAAAGAAAAAAAAAAAAAAAAAAAGAAAAAAAAAAAAAAAAAAAGAAAAAAAAAAAAAAAAAAAGAAAAAAAAAAAAAAAAAAAGAAAAAAAAGGAGAAAGAAAGAAAACAAAAACCTCTAAAGAAGCTCTTTTTGTTTGTTGTTAACAACTATTTAACATCAGAACTAATTCACAAGTTTAATAAAATCAGGCTTTGTTGAAGGTTCAACACCTTCAATTACAGCATTAAGAGCTCACAATAATTACTCAGACCTTCCGAAGATCCTTCACCAAAGTGTGTGTGTGAGGAGGGGGAGACCAGCCTTCAGTCCCTAATGTCTTAAAGACTTAAAAAAAAAAATAAACGAAGCAAGCAGAAAAACACCAATTCTGATAATGATTACTGCTATGATACAGGCTCTCATTATACAACACCAAGGAGCAAATGAAACAGGAAAACCTAATTCTTAGTTAGCCACCTTAAATATGACTCCTCTGTTAGTGGATTTCTGCAGGGATAAACAAGGGATTTTCACAACCCAGGTATGCCCAAACCAAAATTTCTAGAAGTGAGGAAGTGAGGACTTTGACTGCAATCTGAGAACAAGTTTTATTTTTACTGCCCTGGGCAGGATTCAGAGAAGCATCAGCCTCTGCTTCATCAGGTCCTGGCATAGCTGAGCCCAGCACCTCATTACACTGAAAAGACACTTATTGATATAGAAAATGGCTGATTATTTGCATTCTTGGCGACCATGTAGGAAGTGGCTGATACAGTGAGGAGCAAAGATTGGGGAAAAAGACTTTGTTCCTGTGGAGAAGGCTTCCTCCTCCTACAGGGACCAGCCAAGTTTTCTTTAAGCACAGAAAATGGACAGGGAACAACATTTCAGCAGTGTTAAGGCATGGGTAAGATTGAGCTGAGCCACATTCCTGCTTCCTGTGGAAACAAGGGGAATCTTGTCCTTTGTACCTGGAGAGACTAAGTTTAGGTTCCTGCTCCCCAGCCCTTGTAGTTCCTTCAAAGGTGTATCCAAGACTCATTAAACAAGGGTTAGGTAAGGGATTTCCCCAGTGCAGGAATGGAGGCCTTCAGCTCTCTTTAGGGCGGGTAGCATGCAATGCCATGGCTCATCTGAGCCGTACGGCAGCTCAGAAGAGCTTCACGTACATTAGAGCAGCCCTGGGGTCACTCTGAATTACAGCAGGGACATTGTCAACCTCTGCCAGATCCCATAGCCCCGACAGTACCGATGATGATGCCAGATCACATTTACTCCCTCCTGCAACAAATTTCCACTCCCAAAATTTCATTCGGTTTGTGAAAGGAGCCTTAGAATGAGTTTTATATCATATAGTATTTTTTACATATTGAAATGCAATTCCTCTTACACTGCAAGGATAGATAACCCAGGGTGTTTACAGCACTTCATGTGCACTTAAAATTGCCAGGAAAGAGTTTTAAGTAAAACAGTTGGGCTTTTTTCCTCACACAACACTACACACCTACACTGGTAGCATTTTGTCCAATGTTTTTTTGCTGGCATACACTAGCCTTTTTGTAATCCCAACTCTATGCACAGCCAAAACACCTATGCATGCAGAGAGGATTGCTAGAAATAGAGATTTACTCTAAAATGCCCTGGAAGGGTTTTCTCACTCACTGTTTTCACACTGGGGGGTAAATGCAGGGTGAGCATTAAAGCACCCTGTGCTCCCATCCCCGATGCACAGTTTGAGACTGTGCTGACAATATTACTGGCAATATCATAGTTATCACCAGCTCTGCCCAAGGTAAATGAGAAGGGAAGCAAACTTTGGTGGAAGTGGTGTATACTGAAGGTGAAGAAGATGTCACAGATTTACTTCACGCCATTTGGTCTGAGGGAGACCACATTGAGAGGGAAGCCTGCAAGGAGCCTGGTGAGGAAGGGAAAGCCACCCTGCCACATGCCCTCCAGCGAGCTCCTCTCCTGCCTGCGAGAGGCTCCATGTGCCCTGGAAGAAAGGCACAGGTGTCCTGGTTTGAACAACACAGGACTAATTTCTCCTCTAATGCTTGAGAAAACTGCACTTTTAGAAGACTCTGGTGTTTAAACTTGTGAAAATAATTACTTTATAGCCAGCTATGGTATGTGGGCTTCAAGGTCTCAATGTTTTCGAGCCTTGCCAGGTGCAGAGATGAGGAGGAGTGAGACCCAGGCACTTGACCCAGGCTGGCCAACAGGATTATTTCATGTCATGAACATCATATTCGATGTTAGAAATTAGAAAGTTTGCTGAGAAATTTCGTCTCTCTCCTTTGATGGCTGCAAACCTGAGAACTTCTTGCCCCTGGCAAGAAGTGTTGGACCCCTGAGCCTTTCCCTTCCTCCCGAAGCCATAGCACTCGTAGTGTCTGACATTTGCTGTCCACTGCTGGGAGTGCACAGCTTCCCACTGATAGAATGGGCTGAGTATAATCCTTGTATATTTTATATGTCAGGTATCAGGATCAATACCAGTTCTTTAGTTATTATTAATGTTAATTATTTAGTCTTATTCTATTAAATCTGTTTATATTTCAACCCTCAAGTTTCTTTGTTTTTTCCCGATTCCCCTCCCCAGGTGGAAAGGGCTCATTAGGTGAGAAGATGCTTGTCTAAATGACAATAAGTTATTCTGCGTTCCTCAAACCATACCACTAGGGGTGAGGGTGGACTGGGGGGAAGGCTTCTTTTGGAAAGGCTTCATGGAAAGTAGGAGTTGGTCTCAGCAAAGCAAGTTGCTTGCCTGGGTGGATGGCAGTCCAGGGCAGCAGTGTCATTTGGCCTTGTGGAGCTGAAACAGCTGCCAGAGCCCCAGGGAAAATTCCTTACCACAGCCAGGCCAAAATCTATAGCATGGTATTTCTGACCTCCTTAAACCTGTTTTCGGCTCCGCTGCCCTGGCGGCCCTGCTGCTGTGGAGGTACTGCTTCAAGTGGCTTACTTCCACCAGCGCCAGCAGGCTTAAGGCTTTAGACCTTTCCCACTGCTGCTGCTCCTACACTGAGCTATGCTTTGGCGAGGATATGGATGCTAAGGAAAATACCCCACCTTCTAACAGGCGTGGGTGAGAGACTCGGGGGTTGGCCGGATCCAGCGAGACCTTTTTTTAATTAAGAACCAAATGGTACCTCCAGAGATTTGGCTCTATCATCCAGCTCCCAACACAGGCTCCACAGTGACCTTTAACATGTCCTTCAGGGCAATATCCTCCTGAGTGCCCTGGTCCCTATCTCCTGTGGAATCTCTGGGAATTAGGAACCTCACTGGCATTTAAGTGATTAAGTACCCTTGCAGGTATGATTCTCACTCTCAGGCAGTTTCAGACCTGCAAAATGGGGGTGGTGGTGCATTGTTTGTTACTCTCATCCTCTTCACTCTGTAGTCAGATTTCCTCCATTCAAGGACTGGTACCACACTTAGGACACGTGGTCTGCTGCTAGTTTGCTAAGAATGAGGAGAGCAGCTTCCTTCACCTGCACCAAATTTGTAGCATTGCAACGTCAATGTTAAGGATGCTACCTCTGATATCCAAAAGAACGGAGCAGGAGGTGGCCAGGGTAGTGCCTCTCTGATGAGATTTCACACAGACTGGTTTACAGCCAAGCCATGAACATCAAAATAAAAGAGTCAGCTTGCTATACCCACAGGTACCCTTCAAGTTCGGCCCATGCTCGTTGGATCTTTGCATCATTCTAAAGTAGGTGCTGATGCATTTTATTTACACCAAATTGAACTTAATGTGCTTGCTTGCTAACTTCCTGCTTATCTGAATACCACATAAGCATATGCCCAATCCAATTATGAAAAGAATGAGAAATACAGTGAATGCTACACATTTTAAGTAAGCATAGTAAATTACCAGAGTTATGGCACATACCTGTGCATGTGAGAGAGAAAAAGAACAAAAAAAAAAAAAAAAAAAACATAGAAAAAACCAACCAAACAAAAAATACAGCCGATTTCCTCCAGCCATTTAATTAGAAGTAACAGCATCTCGCTTGCAAGACTCACACAGGACTTCCAAGGTGAAACTCATCCTTTAATAGCAGCTGGAAATTTCCTGCCATGTTAAGTAAGGAAGAGCTGTGTTACAGAGCAGTGGGAAGAAATATGGAAATAGCAATAAGCTATAATATTGCTTATTATAATAATTATAATATTGCTATAATAGCAGTAAGCAGGCTTCTGCAAACTGTGCTGGGTGCTGATGAACAGCTAGTTGAAAGGCACAGTAAACTATAATGAGCAACTGCAGCTCCCAGGTCTCCTGAGAGAAAAAAATCTAGTGAAGAGTTTCACAATTTTCCACCACGTGAGTAAACTATTTTGGATAGCAGTGAGGCAACACCACTTGTATGAGATTGGGAGTGGCAGCCGTACGTGCCTCCAGTGAAAGGAAGAGGGTAACACTGAGGCTTAAGTGATTCTATCGCTAAATGAATCAGAATTTGAGGGAAGAGAAAAGACAAGTGAACAAGCGTTGAGGCAGGGCCAGGGAAGATGAAGAGGGAGTGAATAAAACAGAAAAGCAGAATGTATAATTCAAGCTGTTACTTATGACACTGTTTTTTGGCCACCACAATCAATCAGAAATATGTATGTATTTTTGATATATATATATATATATATATATTTCTGACAGATCTATGGGCAGAAGCAGATATCTTTTATTTATGAGGCGTTTACCGTCTGTAAGTCAATCTGTTTCACGGAGGCATGGCATGCTAAGTGTCTTGGGGAGGAAGTTGCTGCAGCTGGGGCATGGGGACAGGCTTTGTCACTGCACCCACAGAGTTGGAATTCACCAGCCGGCCCTGGAGAGAGACCGGGCCCCGGTTTGGCATGTTTTGCAGCTGGACTTCGGGGCTGAAGGTGGGCCAGGAAGGGTCTCCCCCTGCCAGGGTGCCCGGCTGCCAGTGGGCACCACCATGGAAGGGTGGTTGTGATCTTCCTCTGCGCAGATCTGTTTGCAGAGAGGTTAATGAGACACTTGTAGGAGCCAGGCTCTTACTGCTTACAGCAATTTCACCTCCTCCTCCACCCAACATCCCTCCCCCT
>NW_015091111.1:299409-344081 GCF_001431845.1 Calidris pugnax
TGCCAGCCTCTAATTACAGTTTTAAAATCCTGTCAGGTCGTGAGGATGTGATGAGCTCTAATTGTGGAAGAGCGTTTAGGGACACTTGTAATTACACAGTCATTAAGCCGGTTAAACACACCACGGTCTCTTTTGCAACGCCGTGTCAGTTGGTGCTCTCCCAGCAGCGACACAAAGGCGGGATTAAGCTGGCAATTAGCAATCAGCAGGTACCGAACAATAACTCCCAGCCCCGCCGAGGAGCGACACTCCTCCTGGGCTGGGGCCGGCGTTTCGGCATCCCCCGCCGAGAGTTGCCCCGGGCTCCCGTGGGTGACGGAGCTCCCCGAGAGGGGATGCTCGCTGGTGTTACCCACCCAGAGCAGCAGCCCTTGGGGTGTTGTGCTCAAATTCTGCCTGTGCGTGGATGCTGTTCTCCCTTTTCAGAAGTTTGGGAATGTTCATGGCACCTTACAGAACCCCAAAAAAGCTTGCACGAGGAAAAGGAGACGATAAGTGGGTACAGGGAAGTTGGAAGTCCTTCCGATTCGCTCCACAGGTGTTACGCCCAGGTGAGGAACCCAGCATCGAGTCCCTGCTCCTCCTGACCATGCTGTTACCTGGGGTGGAAAATCCTTCATCGGGGCAAAGCAGGGACCTGCAGGTGGTTCTCCGCCACGCTGCCCATGTGGCCGCCCATTTCAGTCTTTCACCACAGCCTTCTTGACAGACTTTGTTGAAAACGCTTGTGTCGTTAAAAACACTTTAGGTTGACTAAAAATGGAACTTTTTATTCTTTTGGTTTCTACCAGGAAACATTCCCCAGCCATTTTTTTAATTGCCTCATTTACTAAATGAAATTACTCTAGAGAAAACAAACAAAACAAAACTTCTGCCTGTGTGGGAGGAGTGGGGAAGGGAGATCATTAGACCAAACTCTCCTCCGTCTACATCTCAGACCTTGTGACAAGGCAAACCATAGCCCTTGGGTTTTATTCAGCTCTTTCAGTTTCTTTGAAGTCTGCTTTCATAACTGTTCACCTCATAAAGGTCAGTTATGTATATAGGAAACATTTTCCAGATTCAAGCTAGGAGGGAGGAAGACCTATCAGTATGCAAATTTCAAGGACAGTAAAAGCTGCACACAGAGAAGCTTCAGCAATGAGCAGCTGAGGAGGCCTTTTCCTGAGATAGACCTGGTCCCAAGACTAAATTATTTCACACTGTCGAATAATAAAAACTGTGGTACTTACATAAAGAGAAGAAGTGGAATAAGAGCAGCTTGGATGTCTGAATTAGCCCCAAAGATTTAGTCTAAAGGCGTTCCAAGCAAATTGTTGGCTTTCGGCTCCACATCCTAGAGGAAGGGAATGCCTTGGCAGCCACACTATCCCAAGCACTCAGCTTATGAGAGTGAACTTAACTCTGAGGAGTCTGACTTTCTGCCTCCTCGCAAAATAAAAGGGCAAAGTTGCTGCTGCAGCATCATGGGCCCAGAGAGGCTTAGCAGGTGAAGCAGGATGTCCCCAGGTACCCTGACATCCCCAGCCGGACGAGCAGGGAGGAGATACAGCCGCCTCCAAACAGATGATTAGGGTGCCCTCCTATTTGCACTGCGATGCAGATACTTAGGGGGTGAGGGACGTGCCCTGAGAGAGGGATGGATCCTGGAGATCCGGCCAGCGCATCCACGCGGCGTTGCTCGCTGCCTTGCTGCACATCATGGCACCTTCCCTGGGGAATGGAAGCTACAGGGCATGTGCATGGGAACTGCTGCTGGAGAAGTAAGCAACTGTGCCCTGCCAAAAAGGGAATTTGTCTTATGCACCACGCAAACAATCCACCCGGCCAGTCGGTCCTCAGGCAGACTGAAATTACCCTTTATCCTTACTGTTACCTGAGGTGGGAGCCCTGTGTATGACTCCAGCAGTCCTGTAACACAGGAAAAGCGTCACGTCATTTTATTTGTTTACTCTCTTATCACCAGAGCTGCCTCACTAAGCCATGCCAGGAGGAAAGTCCTCTTTTGATGTAAACCTGTTACGAACCAGAGTGGAAAGCTTGTAAAAAAAAAGACTGGTTCTAATCCAAACTCACAGAACAGAAAGGTGAAAAAAAAAAAAAAAAACACCAAACAAAACCCAGCATGAGACTCACATTATTCCCACATGTGTAAGAGGGTATTAAATCGATTAGTGACAAACTTTAACCAGAACCACAGTATTACTCAGAGCAGCTTGTCCAAGCATGCAGAAATTGTGGTCAGAGAGTCTCCCAATCGGTAGAGGTGAACAGGGATGCCAAGAAAGACAAGTCTTTGCTGGTCCTGCTTTATGCGGAGGATCCTCTTATGAATGCTTTTAATAAAGACTTAATTGATTGTTCTGGAGTCCATCAGGCTAATAAACGTTTATGGTCCTGACTCAGTCATCTAGAACACATTCCACAAGGCACTTAGAGACAACCATACAAGACAGCCAGACGCATGTCTGTCATATGCTGATGACGTCCATTAATCATGCACTAATCATGCGCAACTTGAACCTTAAGAGAAAGTGGGATCTTTGCATCTTTTTAGCCAGCCAGGAGGTGGAATTTTGTCCTTGTACCGCCAGGCCAGCATTTGGGAGACGTCTGTTCAAATCCTGGTTCTGCAGCAAGTTTCCACATGTGCCCTGGAGTAAATTAGTTAAGGATGTCACCACAGTGCGGATCAGACCTTTCAGCTCTCCTGTTTCCTGGGCACAAACCGAAACAGAGGCAAATACAAGGAAGACACGACCATAAAAAATACAAATTAAGATAAAGCTAGATTCCCCTGCTGCTTAATCATGTAAACATACAAACATAGCTTGACGACAATGACTCAAGGGAAACAATGACCTTATCAGTACTCTTAGATAGACTTGAGCCATAAATGAAAATAAATGATCTACTGACATTCTTTATCATCTGCCTAGCGTCTGTTGGAGAACCCAATTTACCTCCGCGTATCTATTTCCTCTAGCACACTCAGCATCAGGAGACTCTGTTGTCCCTCCGAAGGCTCCCTTTGCCCTGCTAGCAGCACACTGCAGTATTTCCAGCCATTGCACCGACCTTACCTTGGCTTTCAGCTGATGGCTCTAGCTCTGCACTGCCTACCACATCTCTCTCTGTTGTTTTGGGGTTTTTTTTGCCTCCTGAGCTGCAGCCTTATCATTTTCAAACACTACGGCGGTCATTTTCACTCCTAAGAAGCAGTCCCACAGGAGTTTCATCAGTCAGGTCCTGGCGTCGGCTGGGCAGTGTCTGGGAAGAGCCCCATCTCTTTGCAACTAGGGCTTGGAAACCCAGTGGGGTACAAGGAGTCATCCAAAATCTCTTTACTGAATTTTCACTGAATTTCACTGGATTTTTAGAGTTGGAAGGGACCATAGAGATCATCTAGTCCAACTCCCCTGCTGAAGCAGTATTGCCTAGAGCTAGAGCATGTTAGAGAACATCACTCAGGACTGCATCCAGGCGGGTCTTGAAAAGCTCCAAAGAAGGGGACTCCACAACCTCCCTGGGCAGCCTGTTCCAGGGCTCTGTCACCCTCACTGTGAAGTAGTTTTTTCTTATACACTAACATTTTTTACACGCTCACATTGTCGCCGACTCTGCTGATCCTGGCACAAGCATCAGCAGTTGCTCAGGGAACACTAGTGCGATGGGAAAACCCACTGAAAAAGGGAAACTGCTGGGATGGGACAAGCTTTAGACCTCCAGCTTGCACATGTCTGAAGTTAAGCCAGAGAATTTAAGGGGCTGCTTTTCCTATCAAGATAGAGCAATAATTTATTTTTTACAGACAGGTAGTTGTTGAAAACAATTCTTGGGGGAAAGACGAACAGCACTTGTAATTGTTTGGCAACTTGTGCTAAACTAAACATGGGCTTCCTAGTTCATTGAAAGTTTGAGTATTTGATATATGCCTTCATTTTCTTTTGGAATTGAAGCAAACATATTTTTTGAGTTTCCTGAGAAAGGCTAATTCTAAAAATTACTATCAAGTTTCAGAAAATTTGTTCAAAAACAACAAGCATACATCTGGAAACTTTCCAGAATGAAAACTTCTTTTTTCATTTCTCTTTCCAAGGAAGAAGTTGCTTAGAGTCAAGACATTTTAAAAATATTTTTATTTTAAGAGAAACAAAATTGACCCAGCATTTCCTGCTAGCCCTATTAATAATCATAAATGTGAGACCATGAAGACCTGCACAGGAATTTTAAGAAAGGCATCAGGAAGACGCTTGCTTGCTTCCTAAATGACAAACCAGGAAAAAAATAGTCCTATACCTTTCTTAGAAGAAAAATTTAACAGAAAGGGAGAAAAGGAGTTCTCAGAAACAGAGCAATAATTAAAAATCCCAGTTGACCATGTGTTCACTTGAACTTTGTCAGTCACAGCGAGCCTGAGCTGGTGAGGTTGAAAGGGCTTTAACAAGGGCTTAGTTTGATGTTAGTGTAGACCTCAGCTAACCATCCTCGTCCCTCTGCTACGAGACATGGAGCAGGCATCTTCTCCACAGTTTCTCTGGTCCGAGCATGGCCCCAGGTGACGTGGTGTCCCCCTGGCTGTTGAGCAGACACGTGTCCACTTGTCCCTCCTCTGGGACAGCTCGCTAGCCTCCCATAAGCAGCGAAAACACTGACTGCACCTCCAGCTGCCACAGTGATGCTGAGCACAGGACGAGGTCGCTAACCTTCTGAGTGGTTTAGCAACACTCAAGGAGGTGCAACAAGGTGTGTTTTTTTCTCTATGCCAACCCACTGCATCCGCAGTGTTGCTGGTACCCTGGAACATCTGCTTTACCTTGCCAGCACAGCTGTGCATGATGTACCTTACACTCATTTAGGCATTGCACAACCCTCTGGCAGGGCTGTTAATCTTCTGCAGGGATATGCACAACAACCAGAAATTCTAAGAACAGATTTTGGGTGCCTGCAGCCACCTCAGATGGTGGGCTTACTCACACAGGGTTCAAAGCCCTTCTCCTCCGTCTGTACTGAGGAGGTACACACATTGTACCCCAAGGGCCCCACAGATTTCAGCGGGGCTCTTCCCAGAATCACACATTGAGTCACCATGAGTAAGTGTGGCATCTGCCCCTTACCCTCTGCTGGTCCCATGGGCCTCCTGGCTTTGCTTTTATGCATAAGGTCTCCATCACCAGACCTGGGGTCAGAGCCAGGGAGCTGGTCTGCGTCCCTGGGACGCTCAGCAGTGCATCCCAGGAGCTTAGCAGCTGGCACCACTGGGGCCAAACATCCCCGTGCTAGATTTCAAGAGCAGGGAGGAGGGCTGCACTCACTGGGTCTGGCTCCTGTTAAGACACCAACAGGGGATTTCAACAAGCAAACCCCATGCCAAGCCCAGAGCGGTGGCAGGGTGAGACTCCATCCTTCCAAAACTCATTGTGATCACCTCCCCACCCTCGGCCCGGGAAGAGAAAGCGCTGAGCTGTGTTTTCCCCCCCAAATTCCTTTTGCGTCGAGCAATATCTGTGCTTTACAGAAAGCGGTGGGAACAAGAAGTTACAGAGACGGGGAGTGGCACACATCCCAGGCTGCAAGGTCAGGTTTTCCCAGGCATTTCAGCGCCCCGTAATACCCAAGGAGAGCTATGCATTTGTACCTCTTCAGCCCCATAAGCCCTGGCTCCTGGTCGGCTGCACACAAAGTGCCTTTTTCATAGGCAGACAGGTAGAAGCAGTTCATCAGCACACCTTAAAGTCTGTGTTGAGAAGAAAAGCCATTTCCCAACCAGCTACTCCTTGTAACTGTTACTTTACCCATGTTTTGGTGCGGGACTTGTTCCAGCTGTGTTTGACACCACAAGAAGCACACAAGGACAGGCGACGGTCAGAGAACAGTCTGGAAGTGAATTTGCCGTCTTTTCCCCATGATTTCTTCCCCTCCTACCTCTTCATTCTCACCTTTCCCCAGAGGAAAAAGTAATGGTTGAAATAAGTTTGACCTGGAAGAGGGACAAGGATTTTATTTAAAAAAAAAAATAATAAAAGTACTCCAGAAGAAATTCCAGTTACAGAAAAAAAAATTAACTTTCTGTGAAAAAAGTGTTTTGGCCAGAAACAGTTTTTACCAGCTGTGACCCATATTTACCTCAGTGTCTTCTTCCCCATCTCATGGTGTTTTTAGCCGTATTTGCCAGAGACATGTTTCAGTAGCAGCACTACCTGTTCCAGGATTAACTCCCTTCAGACTGCCCTCCTCCCCCATGTATTTGGCTTCATTAAACACGATCTGAAGTCAATTAGGGGCAGTTGTTTGTAAGGGTAAATCTGGAGAGACCCCAGGGAGAATAACTGATGCCTGAGTTGGTGGGGGGCAAGCCCAAGCTGAGGCCTCACAGAAGGAGGGAAAGGTGGGGGATGCCCCTCAGTACAGAAGCAGTCATAGCATCTGCATGGGATCCAGCCAAACCTGGAGCTGCCAGCTCAGCTCTGGGCCGTCACTGATGCTGGGGACCATTCCAGTGGCAGGCAAGGAGGAAAGGAGAGGAAGAGGGTCCATCACTTCCCAGAGCAGTGGCTGCACACGGGGGCTGGCCGGGGTGCGCCCTGGCTTTCCCAGCACCCAGCTGCTCCTTGCCCATGGACCTGCAGCTGGAGCCTCTGTCTACCTGGCTAATGTCCCTGCAGGCCCCTGACAAGTGGCTATCACCCACCTCCTGGGGGCTATCACAAGTCTAATGAAGCACATGAAAGGGAAAAGCCAGCACAAATTCACCAAAGGCAAATCATGCTTTACAAACCCAATCGCCTTCTATGGCAAATTAACCTGCTCAGTTGATGGGGGCCAGCGGTGGACATTGTCTGCCTGGATTTATCAAGGCTTTCCACATGGTTGCCCACAGCCTGCTCCTAGAGAAACTGATGTGTTATGGTACAGACTAGTGATCTGTGTGGTGGGTCGGAAACTAGCTGACAACCGCACCCAGAGGGTGGTGGTAAATAGCTCCTTTTCAAACTGGTAACTGGTCACAAGTGGGGTCCCCCAGGGACTGATATTGGGCCCAACACTTTTTAATATTGTCATAAGTGATCTGGATGATGGGATGATGATCTGGATGATCTGGATGATGGGATCAAGCATACCCTGATGAATTTTGCTGGTTGCAACAAATTCCCTTTGGAAGGGAAAGCCACCCTGCAGGAAGACCTGGACAGGCTGGAAGAGCGGGCTAACAAGAACCTTATGGTGTTCAACAAGGATAAGTGTAAGGTGCTGCACGTGGGAAAATATAATCCAGGAGTGCAGCAGAGGCTGGGATCTACCTGACTGGGGAGCAGCTCTGTGGAAAGGGACCTGGGGATCCTGGTGGACAACAAGCTCAGTATGAGCAGTGTGCTGCTGCAGCAAGGAAAGCCAACAGGATGCTGGGCTGCAACAACAAGGGCACCACCAGCAACGACTAAGAAGTCATTATCTCACTCTACTCAGTGCTTGTCAGGCCACACCTGGAATACGGTGTTCTGTTTTGATCCCCACTATGCAAAAAGGACGTGGACAGGCTGGAGAGGATCCAGAGAAGGGCCACAACGCTGATCAAAGGACTGGGAAGCCTGCCAGAAGAGGAAAGGCTGAGGGAATTGGGTTTGTTCAGCCTTGAGAACAACAAGGGCACCACCAGCAACGACTAAGAAGTCATTATCTCACTCTACTCAGTGCTTGTCAGGCCACACCTGGAATACGGTGTTCTGTTTTGATCCCCACTATGCAAAAAGGACGTGGACAGGCTGGAGAGGATCCAGAGAAGGGCCACAACGCTGATCAAAGGACTGGGAAGCCTGCCAGAAGAGGAAAGGCTGAGGGAATTGGGTTTGTTCAGCCTTGAGAAAAGAAAGCTTAGGGGAGACCTGATCACCATGTTCCAGTATTTAAAGAGTGGCTACAAAGAAGATGGAGACTCCCTTTTTACAAGGAGTCACATAGAAAAGATGAGGGGTAACAGCTAGAAGTTACTCCAGGGGAGATTCTGATTGGACACAAGTGGAAACATTTTTACAGTAAGAACAATCAGCCATTGGAATAATCATAGAATCATAGAATCATATGGGGTTGGAAGGGACCTCTGGAGATCATCTAGTCCAACCCCCCACCAGGAACTTGTCCAGGCGGGTTTTGAATGTCTCCAGAGAAGGAGACTCTGCCACCTCTCTGGGCAGCTTGTTGTAGTGCTATACCACTCTCACAGTAAAGAAGTTCCTCCTCAAGTTTAGGTGGAACTTCTTATAATCCCCAGGGAAGCGGTGGACTCCCCAGCATTGGACACGTTTAAGATTCAGCTGGATGGGATGCTGGGCCATCTTGTCTAGATTGTACTTCTGCCAAGAAACGTGGGACCAGATGAACCTTGAGGTCCCTTCCAATGTATGGATTGAGTTCTATAATTCTATGATTCCCTGAAATGCTGAACAGAGAAGCTCTTGTTGAGTGGCTATTGTTGAGTACCACCTTTTGGGGCATGGGCTTATGTCTTTTGTTCAATTGGGTCTTTTGCAATGTTTGGAGCACAGATAAAGATGTGAGTGTTGCTTCCAGAAAAGCAGACCCAGGCGTGCTTTTTCCCCCCTCAGTGCTGCCCTGTCCCACCACTCACTCGTGCCCGGTTTAGATGTGAGGGAGAAAATAAGATAAGCAGATGCATGCAAATAAAGGAGAGAGAGAGTAAAGAAAGGAAACACCCTGAAGACAGAAGTCTGTGTGTCTGCTGCCAGTCGTAGCAATAACAGCCATCAAGCACAGACACAGATTACTCCGCTGTCTCCCGCCTGGCTGCCCGCACCGTGAGGACTTTAGTCCAACTCATCAGTTAGAAAGTCAAAGACATTGAACTTGGGACCTCAGTTTCTCTGATAAGGAGAAAGTGCGACAGCAAGACCAAGAGCTGGGAGCTAGCTACCTTTTACACACCGTGAGTAAACCCAGCTTTGTGCTGATATTTAAAAGATCTTTGCCCTTTAGCTTGAACAGGAAATCTTAAAATGGAAAATATGCAGCTTAAAGGAAAGGGTGAGGTTCACTTGAAGCATAAGAATGTACATAAGGATAGGAAACAACAGGTTATTAAGAAACTACAATTCAGTTGTTAAAAAAAAAAAAAAAAAAAAATTGTTCCAATATAGTTTATTCCCTCTCCTTAGGGATCAGCAAAAATTATTTTGTCTTCCTTTTTTTAAGGTTTTGCCATGAGCAGAGGGAAATCTTTCTTCCTCCCATGTCGTGGTGCATCGCATTGTTTTGTCAGCCACCACAGAGCAGAGGGAGTGAAGAGCCCCTTCCCTAAGCACAGGGAAAGCAGCTGGAGGGCAATGCTGAGAGAGGAATGGGTGACCAGCCACTGCCAGAGGCACAATGGATTCATAGCCAGACAGACCACCAGCACCTCCTCTTTAGGTGATGCCGATGGTAGTATGCCAAGCAATGCCAAAGCATGAGCTTGAGGGCTTTGTTAGCTACAGCAAAAGAGTACATACAGGTCAGTGTGAGACCTCATGAGGGATGAAAGTAGATTTTTTCAGATCCTCAAAGGCTTTCCAATTCAGATACCCTACAGCTAAGGTCAGGGTGCTTCAGGGACCGGCAGAAGTGAAACTTTTACCATGCACACAGCTTTGAGCTTTGATGCCTTCAGGATTAGGGAGCAAGGTGACGTTTTAGCAGCAAGCACTGGACTGGGGGACCTCTTTTCCTCCCAAGTCCTGCTCTGGCAGCTCAAGTCCTTTTTATACAGAGCTGCTTGTGTAAATAAGCAACTGTTCTCCCACACACAGATTTCCCCCAGTCACTGACTTCAATGGGGTGGGATGCCAGCCCAAATGCCAGCCCAAGATGTATACAGAGATTGGTCCAAAGGATTGACCTCTTGTTATTCAGTCACTCGGTAGCTTTAATGCCACTGATCCACATGTGTCCCAAACGGCATCACTGATGTCAGGTTAAACTTTGCTGCCCTGCTTCCTTGCTTAGTAAACATATTCTGTCTTTATTATACCTTCAGTGCCAGATGGCAAGAGGGGAAAAAATTAACCCAGTATTATTAACAGTATTACAGCCTTACAGCCTTGCCCTTTAAGTCTAATTAGACAATTACTGTCAAGACAGTACTGCCAAGACAATTACAGCCAGCTGGGTTCACCCCAACACATTGGCAGGACCGGACTGTTGGTGCAGTGGAAAGCCTCCTTCTCCAGGCTGCAATGACAACACTGAACCTGTAAAGGACTGCTCTGAACTACCCACCCTCTCTCTTTGAAATACTGCTGATAGATAAGTGCAAGCATTCTGGTGGTGCTGCTGTCTGGACCTTTCCCTTGCTCACTCAGCTGCAATCTGCAACAGGCTGGCAGTAGGAGTGTGCCTCTCTGCCTGGGGGTAGTGAGTGGTTTCTGAGATGCCTGGCACCCCATCTTCTGGGTCCCTCAGATAACCCAGTGCCTCCTCAGAAAACGGGTGGTTTCTTTGCTTCCTCCTACCCCTGCCCAAAGCCAGATTCCCACAAGGGAAAAAGCTGGAGGGGTCTCTGAAGGCACAGAACAGTTAGGCTGAGTTACATCAGTGTGGAGACATGGCACCTTATTTCACTCCCTCCATCCCGTCGTCATGGGGACAGAGGACCTTTCTGGCCTCCCAGGTACTGTCCCAGGCTTCCTCTGGGACACTGAATTTTCACAGCTTCACCGGTTTCTGGGAGGAGCCCCAGGCTTGGAGTTTGCACCGCACAAGGGCAGGCAGCTCTGACCTTTGAATCAGGGTGCAAAACTCAAAAGAGGGAATATGCCTTTACCATGTGCCCTGTGTCTTGTTATGTGACCTGACACTACTACCAAGTGTCCGATCCTGACATGAGATCAGCCTATCTCTTGCTTAGCCCTGATGGGCACCAGTATAATTCCAACAGTGTCCAGGGAATGACTATGTTCTCACCACCTTTATGGCCAAGAAAAACCCTAGCACTGCAGTGAGAGAGTTCCAGGAACTAGCTAAGGAGCTGAGCCAGCTGTGGGTCTCTCAGCAGTGTAAGCAAACTCAAATTCTGCTGTTCAAGACCGATTGCAGCTGCTCCCACTGCAATCAGAAAGGTGATGGCATACAGAAGAAACAGCTGCTTTTAAGGAAGGTCATCTCCACTTAACTGCAATATTTCACCCCCTCACCACATCACTTGATTGCAGTTTCCATAAGCAGCCTGAAATGAGTGAAGGCAGCAGAAAGGGCATCCTTTAGCAGCACAAGCAACCCACAGCCCAGGCAACACTTAATTTGCTCAGGCCTGAAGCTGGACCTTGATTCAGGCCCTTCCTTCCTCCCTTACCATGCTAAAGGACTACTAGCTGATTTTACCAGGTGCTTTCTCCTCTCCCTCTGGCTTGGGCTGGACTCTGGGCAAGTTCTGGGCTGGACTGCTGTTAAAACAGTGGTGGCTGGCAAGAAAGCAAGGAAAGAGCAATAAAATGACATCAGTAGGCTCTGGCACCAGCTGTTGCTGTAAGAGCACCGTCAATGATGCTGTATCAACAGTTCATTTGCATGGGCATAAATCGCAAGATGCTCCTCACAGCCTGTCTCGCCCAAGAGGGAGGCAGGTGCACAGTTCTCTGTGTCAGGCAGATACTTGGGCGCAGACGGGAAGCAGGTGAATCATTCTGGAGAAATAACTGTGCAGAGACAGCCAGGTGTTCACCAGCCTTTTCCCTCTCTCTTCTTCTTACATTCCCAGCAGCAGCTTCTCAGCCAGGATGGAGGAACTGTGGTGTTTGCACCCCAGTGGGCACCACCTGGGGAGAGGCAGAAAAGTGTCTCCACTTTGGGCCGTTAGGAGGCAAATCCTGCAGTTGGTTTACAATGCTTGTCCATTTTTACCAGGGAACATCTGTGGATCAGGGTTCTCCACGTTCACTTGTCTTTCCTAAGTTATTTCGAGTCATTCCTCCACCTATCCAAACAACGTGCAGGTGGAAGAGGGCTGAGGCACAAAGCAGGCACCCTGAGAAGAATTTGCAGGCTGGAGAAGATCATACAGTCGGGGAGGGCAGAGTCCTGGCTGCAGCACTGGGGCTGATTGCTCATCATCTGTGGCACCAAGTCCAAGGTTACAGTGCGTGATTTGTGGTTACAGCTGTTTATAGTAGAGTCCCCAGCTCCTGCAAAGCTGGGACGTGTCAGTGCTGTTATTCCTTGCCTACTAGGTCCCAGATGGCACCTCCACAGGAACATGAAATAAAAAACAATGGCAGGAAAGTGGATGGAATGCTGGGTGCTGTTAGCCTGCCTAATGTGTCTCTCAGACAGGTACCTGGACTCTTAGGAGAAGCAGTCACAAAGTAGATATGTCTAGCACAGGTTCTGCGTGGAGTATTTCAAAAGCAGGTATTTCTTGGCTGCAGGCAGAGGTGACTGAAAACACTCCAGCTACCTTGCAGTAATATGTGCTCTGCTAGCTTGTAATAAGGGAAACTCTCAGTCTTATGTCTGAAGCCAAGTACTGTCTTTTCCCTCCCTGGGAAGAAGTAACCCACCTCGCAGCATCATTGCCCTACAGCCTCTAGCATTCAGTTTCATTTTACAGGCTGTGCAAGACAGTAGCATGTTCTCACCCAGATTAATGGGGCACTTAGAGATGTTTGCTCAATGGGAGAAAAAAATCCCAAACTTCTCAGCATGAACATAGACTGCCTTGAGCAAAGCTACTGCTAGACTGCTGGACGCCTTAGGTCAAGGTTAGGACCTTTCTTCTACCTGCACATTGGATGATTTGCCATCATCTTTTTTAGCTTAGTAATCATCCTCATCCCTGCGGCTGTGACTCTATCAGCACCCAGTCCTACCACCAGATTTGGCCTTGAGCAGGTATTTTAAGCTGTTGTTGTTTGCTCTAGGTGTCGGTGACATACTTCCAGAAGCTGTGGTTTGTACCAGCGTACACAAGTCTTGTTCCTGTGCTTAGCTCCATCAGCACAAAAAAAATTGCTCCCTGCTTGCCTACAGGCGTGCGCTGAGGAGGATGGGTCAGGAGCTAATGAGCTGCTGGGAGCAGTGGGTCATGGACCATCGCAGGGCAGGCTCCTGCCAGTTGACCCGCAGTGCCTGCAGCGAGGCTCATTTTTCCAGGCAGCTGAAGGATTGAAAACGCCTCCAGGGTGAGTGACTGTGCTACCATGTGGCCGGATAATCACTAGGGGGTAGATTTCCAAGCACCGATCCTCTCCAACGAATTTTATTAAAGGCCAGAAATTGTAGGCCACCGTGCCTCCCGTGGGCCATACGTGGCTGTATTTTCCAATGTAACATCCCCCAAGTACATAGCATGGCTTGAAAATCTGGTGAAGACCTGTTGCTGGCCTCAAATAAACTGTCCTCCTTTGAAAATCTAGCTGGGCAGGTTCTGGAGGGTGTCACAAAGTCACGCAATGTAGTAGTAGAGTCTGAGAGGCTCAAAATAAATTGACCTTTGGAAGAGAGAGGTCACCACCCCCAGGCTGCCAAAGAGCTGGAGAGCAGACATCCCCAGGACCCAGAGATCTCCTCTGGGTTGGATTATACCTCTTTAGAACTTCCAACGTGGAGGGTCCTAAGAGGTCCTGTAACACACGGATGCCTCATCCCAAGAGAAGACTGTCAAGACAGTGACACAGGGCTTGGAGACACTGTCTGTTGGGAGGAGGAAGCGTTCTTCGTGCCTGTTCTCACGTGGTGCTTGCCTCACACCAGACTGTGGTGGTGACTTTGAGTACCCAAGAGTATATCAGGAAAGGGCTGGACCAGCCCAGAGTGGGACAGCTTACCTGCAGCTGAAGATTTCACATGGTCCTTACACCCTCACAGCCCTGAATGAGGATTTGCCTCTTGAGCAGCTATGATTTCAAACAGGGTGGTGGTTTCCAGAGGACCCATTTCTAGATGAGAGGGTGGTCTAAAAGACAGTTTTACAGCATCTGTCATGGCCTGTTATTAACCCCAGACTACATATGCTACGTTAGGAAGAACAGCCTTCTTCTCAGATGGCAGAAAAGAAAATAAAATAGAAGTAGCCCTGTAGCTTTCTGTAATGGTTGTTTCAGTTGCAGCTTGCTGTCTGTCAAACATCTCCAGGGAATTAACTATCTTTACATTAACTAGTGAGATTGTCTGCACGATTTCTTATAAATCAAACAAAATGTTAAAATCTGTTGCTGCTCTTCAGTCAGATAAAGAAAATAACTTTTTCCCCCCCTTAATTTAATGCAAACCTAATGAACTTTTAAAAGATATTTTGAATAAATTGTAAGCTGGCCTCAGTTTTAAGCTAGACACATTTTGGCAGGCCATCTTTAAACATAAATAAGAAGGAATATAGGACTCCTAAAAGATTTTAATTAAAGCTCTTATATTTTTTTGGTCTACCTGATACAATAATTATAAGCACTATAAGCTAGCTGATGATCCAACAATGATAGTTATGATGGCTGTTAAAAATACAGCTCAAGCATTATGCAAAAGGAAAAAAACTTGAAATGTAATACACTATAATAAAGTGAATGAAGTGTAAGAGATATTCTGAGTTAGTGATTTTAAAACATTAACTTCATAGCCAGCATCAAAGGAAAAAAGTACATACACATCTCTTTTCTTCAGTCATTTTATGTTAAAGCTCAACTAACTCCATCTGTTAAAACTTATTTTCTCTGAAGAATAAACCTGCCTTTTCCTAGAACATTTTGTATTTCTATCCAAAATTACCTGTTGCACAAAGCTACTCAAAATTCCACTATCAGCTCTTTAAACTAAACAATGTCTGAGCTGTTGACCTACCTTGCCTGCTGTCAGAATAAAAGTGCTGATTACAATACAAAAATAACTGGCTTAATTATCAACCAGCTTTTACAAATGTAGCCTGTACACGCAATTTCGATGGGGTTTAACTGTATGAAAAGTATGAAGGGTGTGGTTACTACCACTGCTCTGCAGGACAAGGAAAGATCCCCTCATGGAATGCAAACTACATCTAATTGCTTGGGGTTTTGACTTAGGTGCATTATGAAAAACTGTATTTTCCAAAGTAGTCTCAAAGTTTTGGAAAACTGAAATGAAAAAGAAATATGTTACAATTAGCTGAAACCCAAATGTTTCTGTTTCTTCACTTGGATGTTACTTTACATTATTTTCATAAAATAAGTGGAGTTTTACAACAAAGTTCATTCACATAAATGCATCTTCTAAGAAATATAGTTTAACACAAAGAATTTGGTGAAAATGCAGCAAAGTCACAAGAGAGATCGGTTTTGTCACGTCTGAGAAAGCAAGTGCAGTGGTTTCCGCAAAGGGCCCATCTTCAGGTTAACTTTAACTCCCTGGTGGTGCAATGTATGTGTAAATTGCTCAGAAGGATAGTTCATGATTCCATAGTTATCAGTGCCGGGTAAAAAGTACCACAAAGTCAGTCTGGATCAGACTTGATTTGGCTCAATCACACCTCTATTTACATAGCAAATATACCCAAAGGAAACTTAACTCCAGCTTCAACTTTTTGGACAGTTCAATGACTGTTCAACTGCAGTGGGAATGGCCCTACGGTAAACCTTTGTCTACAACATTAACCCACCAACTTTTCCAAACAGGTCTGAGCAACAGAGTAGGTTTGTGCTGGATCAACACGCTGTACTGGGTGGCCACAGCATCTGATGCTAGGAAACTGAAGGAGCTGAATTTGCTGCATCAGAAAACTGCCTCGGAGCTGATCTTACTAATTTGGCAAAGTGTGGATTCTTCATAGTTACATTTCTATGTCTTACAGGAGCTAAATGCCTTATAATTTCTCCCCTTGCACATAACCCCCTCTGCTTTACCTGCAGTAGCTGACTTTTCCCTCTGCTTGTCTACCTAGTTAGCATAATTGAATCAAATCTAAAACAACTATTATCAGCTCTGTTATAAACTGTTATATTTAGTTTGAAGTCTGCTGCTTCAGGCCTGAAGACTGGCTTGCATGCCTGATATTTTTCTGGTTTTCCAGCTAATTTAGTCCAATAAAATGGATTATCTATCTCTCACCACAAACCTTACCTCATTTACAGCATTAGACCTGCACAGCAATAACCCAACAGCACAACCAGACCTGTGCTTTTACTGCAAAGTATCTTAATATAAAAGAAGCCTGGTGTCTTTCATTGCTGCTTATCTTTGCGTTGTGTCCTTGAGCATGCAACAGCACCTGTACAATATTTATGCTGTACAATACTATTTTGATGGGCTCTTCTCACTGCTTCAGACCCTTTCAGGCCAAGGGAACACTCACCAAAGGATAACTGCCTCATGGGACAGATGGAGGAAAGCTAAGGGAAAGAACTATGTAATGTGGAAATAAAAGTTAAATTTCAGTGGGTGGCTTCTCCTGGATGCAGGCACAGAGGATGCAGGACGAAGGAGATCCAGCCCCTTCTGGAGAAGAAGCTACAGACCAGGTAGGACACCGTAGGGTGTCTTGAATGGTGCCAGAAATCTCTTTTCAAACAGCCATATTCCACCCGTCCGTCCCCACAGCAGCACTCAGCGGGTGTGAGCCCGTTGTCAGGATCAGCCTCGGCAGAGGAGAGCACTTCCAGCCCTTTCTGTTCAGCAGCACAACACAGTTGCCCAGGGGCGACCAAGTTCTTCTCTCATTCCTGGGCAGTTGTGTGCTTATTGTTATAAAACGATTTGCAAGCAGGAGTCCGCATGTATTTTGTTTTGCCTTGTGACTTACATTCAAAACCCTCCTGGACAAGTTCCTGTGCCACCTGATCTGGGTGGACCCGCTTTGGTGAGGGGGTTGGACTAGATGATCTCCAGAGGTCCCTTCCAACCCCATATGATTCTATGATTCTATGATTATTCCAATGGCTGATTGTTCTTACTGTAAAAATGTTTCCACTTGTGTCCAATCAGAATCTCCCCTGGAGTAACTTCTAGCTGTTACCCCTCATCTTTTCTATGTGACTCCTTGTAAAAAGGGAGTCTCCATCTTCTTTGTAGCCACTCTTTAAATACTGGAACATGGTGATCAGGTCTCCCCTAAGCCTTCTTTTCTCAAGGCTGAACAAACCCAATTCCCTCAGCCTTTCCTCTTCTGGCAGGCTTCCCAGTCCTTTGATCAGTGTTGTGGCCCTTCTCTGGATCATCTCCAGCCTGTCCACGTCCTTTTTTGCATAGTGGGGATCAAAACAGAACACCGTATTCCAGGTGTGGCCTGACAAGCACTGAGTAGAGTGGGATAATGACTTAGTCGATGCTGGTGATGCTGTATTTGACCACTTTTCCATCACTGGTGTGCTTCTCCTTTAGTTTTGAGCAGAGTCAGAAGCTTGCAGTTAAGCCAAGGTGGTCTCTTGCTCCAACTACTTCCCTCACTTTTAAAGAGGATGAACAGTTTTTGTGCTTCCAGGAGAGCATTCTTTAAAAACTCTCAGCACTCACTAGCATCTTTATCCTCCATGGAAGCTTCCTATGGAATCCCTCCCAGCCAAGCTCTGAGCAAGCTGAATTTTGCTCTTCTCACGTCTTTGCTCTTCTAACATTTAAAATTTTTGTCTTTGTACTGACCTTCAGTTTGCTCAGCAGGATCCCAAACTCCACAATATTGTGATCACTGCAGTGAAGGTTATCACTGACTGAGATATTACAGAGCAGGTTTTCTTGGTTTGTGAGTAGCAAGTTCAGCAGTGTCTCATTTCTGGTTGGCGCATCTAACATTTGTATGAGGAAGCAATCTTCCACACATTCCAGGAACTGCTGTATTGTGCTTCCAACAAATGCCTGGGTAATTGAAGTCACCCATAAAAACCAGGTGCTGTTGATGCAAAGCTTGCTGAAGTGGCCCAAATATTGCTTTGTTGGCCTTTTCATCTTTGGAGGTCAGTAGCAGTTGATCTTCTGGTTCTCACCTTGGGAGGCAACCAAGGGACATTTGTCGCTGCTCTGGTTGGCCTGGCTCCTTTCCCAGTTTGCTGCAGTGGTGTTGGACTGCTGTCATTTTGGACCCTGTCTCCCAAGTCTTTCAGTTTAATGTCTGCCTCACCAAGTTGGCCAGCCTGCTGCCAAAGATTCCCTTGCCTCTTCTAGACAGGTGGATCCCGTTCCTTCCCAACTTCTTATTAGAATTTTATTGCAACTTCCAGTGGCAAAGTTTAACAGCCTTTCACATGTAGTCTCCTAACTACATCACTGAATGTTTTTGCTTACATATCCTCACTGTAATGAACCTTTCAGTTTTCGGTGCGTGAGGTATGTTTACCAAAGGCCAGTGTACTGCCAGGTCTTATTTTCATTTTTCCCCAGGGAAATTAATAAGGAGCTCCCACTCGTTGCAGTCATATATGGCACAGCACAGGAGCTTCTAGGGGCAATGGCAGAGACCACGCCAGTGCTCTGATACACGAAAACACCAGGTTGAATTGCAACAAGGCAACCACCCTTCCAAATGTGGCAATGGTACTTTCTCGGATGAGAAAGACCAGCTCTTCTTGTGCTGGAGGTGGGTAAGTCAGGTCATTCACGCTCACCTCTGGTGATGCTGGCAGATGCTGTGCTTCTAGCCATGCCCAGGCTCCTAGCCATGTTGCGGATAAGGAATAATTAAACAATTTAGCTAGCTGTTGAGTCATCACCTTGATAATCATCAATCTTCTGAGGCCAGCCTACCAGCTTTGCAAATGCAGATCTAAAGAAGCCTTAACAGAAGGGGCTTCTGGGGAGACTGCATGAAACCTGGATACTCCTACTTCCTGGTCACATCTAGCAGTGTTTAGAACAGTCCTACTCTCTTGCAAATACCTTATTTTCAGAGGAGAGGGATGCACCATTTCAGCAACTTCTCCCTCTGTCTGCTTTTCTGGATGACCCTAAGCAATCTTTCCCTTCAGATCGGGGGATAGGACTCCACAAACAGCAGCATTCCCAGCCAGCTGCAGCCCGACATTGGTTTCTCAGGGGATAGCATTGCCTGTTATTTATTCAGACATTTTGTTCCCAACTTTTATTGCTCTGTTTTATATGATAGGCGAGGTCAGAGCCTTTGTAATATAGGAACAGCGTCACCAAGATTTCTTTCCAAAGAACAAGCACTATAGTGCAGAATAATCAGGTATGCATGTCAAGGAAAAGAATGATGTGGTTTTCACCTGGACACTTACTTCAGTTATGGAGAGACAAATAAAGTTGGGGCTGGGTGGGAGAAAAGTTCATACTTTCAATACTTTTTCCCCATTTTTTAATTACGTAAGAAGCAGCACTGCTTTGATCATAAATCACTGATCTCTAGGCTGCTATGTGGATTACTACCAGTGTGTGGTTTCTCAGAAATTAAAAGCACACCGGGCAAGCTGAATTGAAGCCATCAATATGAATGAAGATTTTTTTTATTATTTTTTTGTGTAAGAAGTTAGGCACTGGAAGAGCTGCTCAATTTTGACTCATTTAACCTGCTTCTACTTACATAATTCCCATTCAGTAAACACACTGTCATGGTTTTGGCCAGATTAGCCACTGAGACAAACAGATATTTTCTCGCACCTCTCCAAAGAGAGGAGGGAGAAAGAGAAAGACACTCACATCTCTTTTGTCTTCATATAAAGTGGTTTGGCCCAAGGATGCAAACATATAGATTGGATCCAAGGCCTCAACGAGAAGTGCATGCTCATGGGGAATTTGCACTAGCACCTTTTGAAACTCCCTTCAGATAAGTCATAAAAAGCTCTGCACTATAGGCAAGTCACTGGGGGCTTAGCTTCCCTGCACCCTGGGAACTTAGACGTTGGGGAAACATTGGGGTGACAAAGGCATACAGCAACAGTTCTTTACTAGCCAAGGTATCCACAGACCAGGTGTCTATAGGGACCCTATAAGCTCTGGTGGGTTCTGCAGATAGGTGTCATTGATGGCTGCTCTTTTTGGCTCAGCATGAGTTTTGGTTCTAGAGACGAGTTTTCATTCTAGAGATGAAGTTCAATGAGAATTCCACCTTCCCCTCCAAGCCAGGAAAGTCTTGGGTTCCCCACTGAAACCATCAGGTCTTTTTTGGCCTGTACATCCCACCAGTGGAAGACCAGTATTAACCAGTGCTGTGGGTGAGGAGGATGCTGTCTGAGAATTGGGCTCCAGGGCTCTAAGAGTCCTGACGCAATACTTTTAACTCAAATTCTCCCTTCATCTGAGTCCTGACAATAGGAAAAAAAAAAAAAAAAGACATTCTCATTTTGAAGATATCTTTCCTCTTTCTAAAATATTACCCCCAGCCATGATAAGTGGGATCTGCCCCAGAAAGGTACAGCCCTGATGTTTCTTCCCATCTTGAGATGAAGCACATGACACAACAAATCTTTTTTAACATTTCTGTTTCCTCATTTTCTCTAGTACCAAGATAAAGTGGCACCAAACTCTGCTGTGTTTCTGTTTTAGGGAGAGACAATAAATCACTAGGAAGTCTTTATTACCGGACTAATCAATCATTTTACATTGTTGCAGAGCTCCAGAGATTAACGCATTCTTTATTACCGTGCCTTAAAACCATTTACATTACCTTCTCTTGATAACATAACTTTAGTATACACAGTCACCTATATTCTATTTATGGCATGAGTTGATCCCCTAATTTATGAAATACCTAAAATTCTGGAAATATGAAAGGTGATTCCTAAATTAAGGTCACAGGGAGAAGACTTCAAATACAGTGTAAGCATATAAGGTGTCATGACATACTAATTAATTAAATCCTTTTATTTTCTGAGTGGAGGGAAATTTCAGAAACAATAGTCCCTCTTGCCTCAAAGACAGGCCATTCTCTATGAAACACTATAGCCGTGCCATACTCAAGAACAGCCCGGCAGTAGCAAATGAGTTTATTCACAACAGAAAAAGAAAACAATTTTACAAAACATTTCACTTCAGAAGCCTCTGTTTTAACTCATCTTCAAAGAAAATTGTCAGCATTTCGAGTCTTTTAGTCCCACTTGCCAGGCTGTGAGTGCTACCCACCAAGCTCAGAGGTGGAGGTTTTTGCTGCTCTGAGACTTCCCGAGTTTTGTGTAAAGAAAAGCTGCAGGAACAGACTTGCAATGTTGTTCTCCCATAATTTCATATATTGAAAATGACATGCTGTACTTGGCAACCATTCAGCATTTGACTTCAGCTGTGAGGCTTCAGTACTAAACCAGCACCAGTGAGGTGACCTAAGGACACAGCAACTGCTTTTACTTTGACTCCAAAGCAAAAGGTATGACCCAAAGCCTAACTGCCCTCATCCTATTCATTGGGAGGGAATAGGGTTGAATTTCATATGTCTATGCCCAGGCACGAGTGGAAAAAGAGCCTTTACCATATCCACATAGGTCAGAGAAGAGTGGTTGAATTAATCAGTCAGGATAACTGGATGGTCAGTTCAGATGGATTTTCAAGGGTCTGACCCCCGCACTTAGGTGTTCAATGAAAGTAAGTTGCCTCCCTTTGCACTAATGTTACAGAGCATGGCAGTACAGAAACAAGATTTATCTTTTAAGAGATGTCATACCAGCATCCTCATATGCTTTTCCCCTTGAAGGTCAAACCTTCAGAGGTTAGAAATATATTAGTCCATAGAAACAGAGCTGTCTTGTGTCAGTAAGGAAGCTGTGGGACCCCATCTTCATGGTATGTCCCTACAGTTGTACAGCTTGAAGGTTTTCAGGAAAAAATTGCTGCTGCTGCTGCTGTATCTGTCTAACCACAGGGATGCTCTTAGTTCACTGATCACCATTTATGTGCTAGAGATCAGTCATAACTTTTGCTTTATAAACCATGATCTTCAACTCCTTTGTGTCCTAGTAGCAGCATGAAGTCACCAGCTCAGCTGACCACAAGGGCAGGCTGATAGCTGTTCCATAAAGCAGCAGCACGAACATGCTTGGATTAGGCAACGGTAATGCAGTGCCAGAAGGGGAAAAAGACACTCACAGGGAATTTCAGTATATATTCTGTTCTGCCTAGGCTCTTCTGCTTCTTCTGCTAAAAGATAATCCTTTTTCTAAAAAATATTTCTAAATCTGTTGGCAGCAATCGGCATCTTAAAGACTTAAATGATGTGAAACTTCCCACAAAAACATTGCACTAAGAAAGCTCAGATACCACAGTGGTGTGAGAGAGTATGAAGTTTGCACAAGAAACTGTCTCTTGAAAAGGTGAACTAGGCTTTTTTATGGCACTTAGCAGGGGAGCGTTGAGTTCCAGCCGCTAAAAATGAAAGGCTAAGTCATTTCAAGTAGTGTAGGTGTCAGCAAGCCATTTAGCTAAACCAGTTCCAAACTAACCATGAGTACAAAGGGCAAATCATGTTCAGCCCTGTTTCTGTTTGAACATTGTGTTGCAAACATGGAACTGCCAGTACTGTGCAGCTCAGTTAATGGGATTTTGACTCCTCTGCCTATGAACCACTTCATTTTGTAGGCTTAAGAGTCCTGGAGCCAGCTCTTGCATTTTGGCATTATGCTTTGGCATCTAATAGCCCTAATGGTTTTCCTCTGGTAAATAGTCAGCTAGCTGATCTAATGAGTATTTTTGAGTAAATACAAGGAATTACTCTTTATTCAAAGACACTTTGGCAAGTACTATGGTCGCTTCATCGTTTCAATACACAGGAGAGAATGGAAAACAAGAAGTGGGTCAGACCCAGGATCTACCTATGTCCATATCTCATTTCTGAGAATGGGCAATATGCAACACCTGGGGAGAGAAAACAGCATGCAGACCCTGGAAATACCCTTCCCATTAGCTTTGAAAAGCTATACTTTCAAAACATACTTTGAAACTGATTCTTGGCAGATATAAAAATCATTATGCTAGAGAAAAAGAGAAGTTTTTCATTTCTGGAAGAATTGGGTCTAGACCAAGTAGAACATATAGACACTTTCTAAGATAAACAGCAGAGTGATGTACTAACCAAGATGGAAAACTCGTGCTTTGGAAACATCATTCCCAAGGAAAATGTCAGCAAACAAACCAGCACCTAGTCAGGAAATTAACAGGGATTTGCTGGTGTTAATTAACTTGCCAACATGCATGCAGTGCATATATAGAGGTATGTTTTCAAATGTGAGAAAGCTTTGTGTGTGGTAGGTAATGAGCTGGTGCTGGTTTCTGTGCGGCAGGGAGTTTACCTCCAGGCCTTTGGTGAGCTTATGAAGGAGTTCCCTTGCTGTCTGACTGCCAAGAAGGAAGGAGAGAGCGGGAAGGCAGGAACAAGGCAGACAACGAGAGGCCCAGCCTCTTCAGGAGGTCTGTGTGAAGAATGTGCATTATACAAGAAGAGGAAACACTTTGCTTTTCCATGTCTGGAAAGCTCAGAGCTACTCTGGCCAGGGGAACATCCCTCAACCCAGAGCATCCTCGACTGTTTGCAGCCTCTCCACAGGAGATCGTCTGCACGGGTCACCTGGGGACAGGGAGACACAGCACCAGGGTGAATTGGCTGGTCCGGCATGTCTTCTTTCCAGGACTCTTCCCTGCAAGGGAGAAGCACCTTTGAGTCCTTCCTCACTGCAAACACTCAAACTGAGAAAGTTCCCTGGACCTGCACCATTATCTTCCTTCCTTGAAGTCCCTCCTTTTGTTTGAAAGAGCATATTTGGCTTGGCTCAAGCAAAAGTTCTCCATCTTATCTAAACAGTGCATTAAAATCTTCCTGGCAAATGCCAGGCATGCACCAAAGCAAAAGGAAACAAATGCTTAATTGTTCTTCACATGGGGGTTGGGTTTTTACCGTGGTTGGCAGCATGGGAACATCATCGTTCTCAAGGCATCCACACGAGGGCTGGTCATGCTCCAGGAGCAGCAGAAGTCTGCCTGTCAATGACACGTGTGCCACTGCAACTGCTGGCAGTCACCCCTCTGACATCCCCTCGTGGTGCAGTGGGGTTGTTGTTATCTTCCCTCTGAAGGTGGGAAAATAAGGCTCAGAGATAGAGCAGCAGGGTTTCTCCTTTTCTTGCCAGCTCAACTATGACTCTGAAAGCCAGTCTGGGTCCACCTGTGGTGAATCAATAAAGTTTCTCTGATAAGTTCTTAGTAAAGGCCTTCAAGCACGTCCTCATGCAGATGAATCAGGCTATGTGAGACACGAAACGGTTTCTGGGCTTTGCAAGGAAGACGTGTGATAAAACCAAGGATGAGCTGACTGATTTCAAATGGACACGATGAATGAACAGAGGAAGGATAGCCTCCACCTTGCACCTAAATGGTGCCGCTACTCTGACCAAAGCAGAAAGAGAGGAAGGAAGAAAAGATGCTACATCTGAATAAATTAGCTTCATTCATTTCACACATCAAAAAAGCATGTCTATAAAAGACGTTCAGCCCTGTTATCGTGTTCCACAGCAGCAGCAAGCCTGTAACAGTTCATCTCCAGTGTTTGTCTGCCTGCTTCATATTGAAGCTAATCCAGAAATGGAGGTCCACATCAGGTGCTGACATGACTCTACAGGATTCAGAGGCCTCCAGACACTGTCCTGTAAAATAGAGTTTCAAAGTGGTCTTATCTTCATTCTTCCTGAAGCATCTTCAGAAACTAATGCCAAAAGGCTCCCTAGTTTGTTTTGTTTGTTTGGATTTTTTCCAGAAATATCTTATTTTTTTTTCCAGTGTGGATGAATTGAGTACTGTGAGGATTTCTCCACGGGGTTAGAGCTGGCTTCCAGAGTGCTAGACGGTACAATGAAGATTATGACTCACAAGGCAAATAAATTTACAGCACTGTCCATCTCCAGCAACTCCAGAATGACAGCAGGGAGAAAGCATCTCAGCAAGGAAGATGCAGGCATGCCTGAGAAGGGGACCACTGTCTCACATACGAATGCCACCTCTAAATAAAAACAAGGCCCTGGACACAAAAATGGCATTTGCCTGTGCATGCATAGCTTCAATCTCCAGGTTCAGACATCCAAACCTCCTAGCTTTCTCTCACAGCAACGTGAGCTACTCTGTGCAAGAGGAACATGCTGCTGCTGGGGGCAGGATGGGGAGAAGAAAAGACTATCTGTGATCATAGGAGGCTCTGTAACATCTACTCTGTTTTACACATGTAGGTCTTGTAGAAGTAGTGCCTGGGGGCCTTGATGAGACTGTGTCCCTCCATGCTACACAGCACATAAACGTGAACAAAGAGGAAGTTTTTTGGCCCTGGGTGAAGAGAGACACAGGGAAGGGAAACGTTGCCACACAGCTGGTCGCAGAACCAGGACCTTCCGAGGGCCTCCCAGGGGCTGGTGAGGACTAGAGAATAGACCTATGTGTTTCCCCTTTTAACCACAGGGAGTGAAAAAAACCATTTCCAGCCAGGAAAATGTAATTTCTGCTCTGCAGCTGAAATTTTTGGGGGCTGTCAGCTTAGAGACACTGTCTGGTCCCACCACGGACCCCTTTGGTCATTTCCTCAAGCCTGAGCATCCCACCATCCCAGGCCAAATTTGTCCTGGCATCACAGCTTTCCCGCAGCAGAGGATCCCTTGGAAAACAACCAAGCCACCTGAAAATTCACTTTCGCCCAGCAGCTTCTGCCAGACTTGACTGCAATCTGGGGCTTGGAAAACACGGCTTTGCTTGTTTTAATTAAAACCAAATCCCTCCACCCAGACTTCCCTCTCCGTCACTCTCACTCTCTCTCTTTCCCCAACCATCTGACGCATTTTAGCAGACATGTCATCAGACTCCAGTTCAAGGGAGGGGAACAGCCATCTAATACAGCGTCTTGCATCAGTATCCCACCCTTCTCTGGGGGAACTGAGATGATGGACTTGGCAAGCAGGAGAAGGACTGCTGTGTAAGTGAAGGAATACACGTACGTATCAACGCATATGTGCTTCAGTGGGAAAAGAGAGTGTGCATAAGCATAAAGCCCCAACTTCATCCACTGTTCCTGGATCAGCCAACTGCTTCCCAAGCACCAACAGGTACTGATCTAGGAAAATTAGCTTGGGGATGAGGTAGCATGCTCCTTACAGGTAAGATCGCCAACAACAGCCAACTCTTTAAGTGAAACAAACGTGAATCTGTAACAATGCCATAAATTGCACCGCTTATAGAATAAATGTAAATGCATTAGGATTTTAAAATTAGGAGTGGAAATGTTTTTCCAGCCTAATTGCATAGACCTTCTGGTCCACGCGAGTACCTGTACCTCCCCTGTCCACCAGGCTGGCTCTAGAATTTCAGGAGAGCCTTGCCAGCACTTGGAGCCCCAGATGGTACCTGGCTGAGTATGGATGCTCAGGCCTGGACCATTGGTGGGATATCAAGGGAATTTGAGACTGTCTTTCAATGATGATACAAATGTTGAAATCTGTATTTGGTGCTCTCGCCAGGCAGCTCATGGGTGTTCAGCCTTTAAGGGAGCCCAGTTGTTTAATTTAGCTTTCTTAAACTGTGGCTTTAAGACCTAATTTTAGAGGGCCACTTTTGAAAATGTATCTTGCCAACCTTACCACATGTAACTAAACACATATTTTGCCATTTACCTCGTACTCAGGAATTTAATTTCAAAACATCACTGTTTTATTTTAAGACGTGGGAAATAGGGATTTTTAGACTACCCATTAATTATCAGAGAGTCATTAGAAAGGATTTAATCATTGTAACAAATAATCCAAAGGTGTATATGTCTAATTAAGCATATGTGCCTAACAGTTTCCAGGGAATGACACATGCATGTACCTTGCAATTCAAGTAGATCTGTACATCTCACTGAAGCACAACCCGGGAGTTTAACTGGGGCCAAACTCATAGCAGGGCCAAACTGGCCCAGGACCAGAGACTTCAGTGGAATAACTGAACTGACCTCACCCTAGTTTCTTCCTCAACAGAGTTCTGGATTTACTTTTTTACATTAACAAGGCATACAGATATTTACCATTGGTCAGAGCTAATTCTATCCCAGTATAAAATACTTGCTGTAATTAGTGCATGGTGCCATCTTCTTCACTGAAGCTGTTGCTGTATCTATGCAAGTTAAGCAATAGATAAACTGGACTGTAACGGGGTGATGTTCCAGCCTAAGTGAGGCTCAAACTCAGTGCACCACAAGCACCCTTGCAATTCCTTGCCTGCTTTGTCCAGTCGGCAGGTATTTGGGGGCAAGAATAATCCCTTTCTAGATGTTTGACCACCACCTAGCATTGCAGGACCCTGCATTCAGTAGAATTTTCTGAATGCCACCTCTGCACTCTTGGCATATTTTGCATTTTGCCTTCTTTTCTCAAGTGGAATCCACTCAAGGTTTTTTGTGAGAACAGTGTGGAAAACTGTTCCTTGACCAGAAATCATTTTGGATCAAAAGGGTTCAAGTGATTCACGGAACTGCCAAGCATTTCAAAGCTTACCCACCGCTAGACATAATAAACTATCATAACACTGCTTAGTAACCATGTGAGGTGAAGACCATGTGTCACTGCATTATGGAAGGAGCACACAGCCTTCTGCCAAGCATACAAGGATAGCTGGATGTCTGTAAAAGTCAAGAGCAGGCTGATTAGCCAGCCCTCTGCATTGGCATAAGGAAGGTAAATGCACACATCAGCAAGTTTACACTGTTTGCAAAATAGCCCAGTCGAGGACTTTGCAAACCAAAACACCAGGTATTGGCACCCTATCAAATGAAAAATCTGATTGACAGCTCACAGTTTCGCCATGTCTATGCTTTCAGAGCTCATACAGAGACAGTTTCCTCTGCAAGCCAGACCATCTCCCTGCTGTGCTGTGGGCACTTTGGGTGTAGATATATACACTGAACCTGGTGCATTTCTTTCTGGATTTCAGGGCCCCTATCACCGTTTCACCATCTGTCATGCACACCGTGCTGCCTGGTCCAAATGCAGTTGAGGTGTCCACTTTTTCCTCATCTCAACATGGAAATCCAGAAATCTATGACAAGGAGCAATTTTGAAAATACTTCAGTTCTGCTCTGGGAAAATTTACAGAGATGGTCTCCTAGGAAACTGAGGACTGAAGTAGACTTGGTCTGCAGCAATGCCACCCGGTGCCCTGCAGCTCCAGCTATGGACACAATTGAGTACCTAAGGCTGGAGGGCTACCTCAGGACAGCACTACACACAGGGCTGGAAACCCTGCCTGTGAGTCTGTGGGCTGCCAGTTCAAGAGGCAGGCAACTTACCACACAGCCAAGCATGAGGTCCTCTGGCTTCTTTTCACGCGGTCTTGTCACAATCATCCCTTCTATAGACTGGGGACAAAAGGGAAAACCTCTCTTGCATTTTGGCAGGATGAAAAATTGTTGCTCCAGCCCTGGTTCTCTGTATATGTAGTTCAGATTATGGTACAAAGCTATTCTGCACTCTCCCTTTGCCCCCAGCACCAAGGAAGAGCTAAGGGACTCCTGCTCCCTGCTGTCTGAAGTCCTGAGCTCTGCGTAGAAGGCACCAGAAATGAGAGGGTATGATGCTGGCAAGGGAGGTGAGGCTGGCACTTGCAAGACAACTATCATCTTGGCTTGATCCAAAGTTCACTGAAGAACTTTCCATGAAGAACTGTGGGTGATTTTTTTAATTTGCTTTTGTAGGAAAATTTGGAAGCAGCCCCAGAGAGAACGAGGGTTTGCAGCACAGAAGCTCGATTATCTGCTTTGCTGGTCAAGATGGAGGCATAACACGCATGACTTCCAATCAGGAATCTCAAATTGTGGAAAACAGAGTATAAAGAATGAAGGAGAATTTAGATAAAACACAGTCAAAGAAACAAGCAGGGACTGTCACCTTGGAGACTCCATGAAAATCCTAGCCAACCTTTTATTCAGGATTAGCAATGCAGACTTCCAACTAGCTATTGCTGGAACTAAGGTCTTCAAACTGTTGTCAAACAGCAGCTCTAGTACTCTACCTCTAAGTATTATAGGAAATACAAGATACAACAGAGCAACACAGAAATTAAGCCTATGTGGTAAAAGAACACACTGAGCTTGCTTCAAGGGTGCAATAATATCAAGGCATGCTGCCTCTGACGTTATAGCACTGTCTAGCTGTGAGTTAAGTGCCTCTCCCCTTCCTTGATCCAGATGCTCATTTCACAGCCCTATTCCTCTGTTTCTCCTGTTGCAACAGGAGGAAGATGATCATATAGAGCAGAAGACTTGGTCATCTGTAGTCCTCTAATATCAGCAGATGCTCAGTGCTGCAGTAAAGACAACAGCACAATTAATAACCGAAATGACGCCTGTAACTGAATATCATGACGACAACAAGCATGCCATTGCGAAAATATTATTCATGTGCCAGGTAGGTAATTACAGACGTGCACCAGTCTGGCAGCATTTTATGTAGTGGTGATAAGATAGTAGGAACAATAAAGTTAACTGTGTCTCCACTAGCTGTTAAAAGGCTACTAAAGAAGAAATGGGGTTCTTTGACCTCTGGCATTCCAGATGTCTCTCAAGATTATTGGTCTCTTCAAGCCTTTATACCTTTGTCTGACTCAATAAATCTGGAGTGCATAGTAGTTGCAAGTGTATAGCTTAAGAATCCTTTTTCCTGTGTGAGGAAAGCAGCCTTCTCAACCAAAAGGCATAGACATACGACATCAACATGACTTATGCACATGCATGACAGTAAGTATGTCCTTAAGGGTTTTTCTAAGAGAGGTCTAAACCTTTACTTAAATGACCTGTGGTTTGCTGACTACAGTAAGACATGCAGTAGTCTTACTAGTAGTTATGCAGGTGGGAAGCAATAAGGTTGACACCAGAAGTTTAAAAGCACTCAAAAGGGACTTCAAGATACTGGCAAAACTGGTTGAGCGCTCAGGGGCACAGGTAATTTTTTCATCAATATCCTTAGTTGCAGGTAGGAATACCGAAAGGAATAGGAAGTCAGGCATAATTGATAAGTGGCTCGGAAGCTGGTGCCACCAACAAAATTTTGGGTTGTTTGATCTTGGGGAACTTTATGAGGCACCTGATCTTGTAGCAACAGATGGAGTACATCTGCCTCAGAGGGAGAGAAAGATCTTTGCACATAAGTTGGCACGGCTTGTCAATAGGGCTTTAAACTAGGCTCGAAGCGGGGAGGGGAGGCGAAAGATGACGATAATATCAGAATGGCCTGTGGCAAGTGGCAGGATGATACATCAGGGTTGGAATGAAGGGGTGACAGCAAGGACCTCCAATCTGTTGCATTGACACATGCTGTGAACACTTCAGCAAAGGCAAGGTCTTTCAGAGCTGGACCAAGAACTCCTGAGGTAACAGGAGACAGGACGGTAGCACGCCTTGGTGGATCAGTGGAGTTCCCCTCTAAGAAGGTGACACGGCCGGCAGACCAGCTGAAGTGTCTCTACACCAATGCACGCAGCATGGGCAATAAACAGGAGGAATTGGAAGCTATCCTGCTACAGGAAAGCTATGACATAGTAGCAGTTACAGAAAGTTGGTGGAACTAAACCTATGACTGGAGTGTGGCCATCGATGGCTACAAGCTGTTCAGACGGGACAGGAGAGGAAGGAAGGGTGGAGGTGTTGCCCTTTATGTAAAGAAGTGGCTAGAGTGTGAAGAGTTATTGCTAAAGAATAGCCATGAGCAGGTTGAAAGCTTATGGGTAGGAATTAGGGATCAGGACAACAAAGGGAGCCTTGTGGTAGGAGTCTTCTACAGGTCGCCTGACCAGGCAGAGCCTGTCAATGATGCCTTCTTACTCCAGCTTGAGGAGGCATCACGATCACAGGCTCTCATCCTGCTGGGGGATTTTAACCACCCTGACATCTGTTGGAAAAGCAACACGGCTGGCTGCAGGCACTCCAGGAAGCTCCTAGAGTGCCTAGATGACAACTTCTTGAGACAAGGAATTAACAGCCCTACTCGAGGAGATGCATTGTTGGACCTGTTGGTCACAAATGCAAGCGATATCATCAGGGATGTCAAAGTTGAAGGCAGCCTGGGCTGCAGTGATCATGCCCTAGTGCAGTTCACTTTCCTAAGAAATTTGAAGCCCATGTGAAGCACAGTTAGGACTCTAAACTTTAAGAAAGCAAACTTCCAATTCTTCAAGGAGTTAGTAAATAGGATCCTGTGGGAAACGGCCCTCAGGGACAAGGGAGCGGAACAAAGCTGGCAGATCTTTAAGGACGCTCTCTATAGAGCACAAAAGATCTCAATCCTGACATGCAGGAAATTGGGCAAGGAGGGCAAGAGACCACCATGGTTGAGCCATGACTTGCTGGTCAAACTAAAGGGCAAGATGGAGCTACACAGAAAATGGAAGAAGGGACAGGCATCCTGGGAAGAGTACAGGAATGTTGCCCGGCTGTGTAGGATGAGGTCAGGAAGTCCAAGGCATAGCTGGAACTGAGTTTGGCAAGGGATGTAAAAAAAAAACAAGAAAAGTTTCCTTCTGCCACTTTGCTCTGGTGAGACCTCACCTGGAGTACTGTGTGCAGGTCTGGAGCCCTCAATATAGGAAGGACATGGACCTCATAAAGCAGGTCCAGAGGAGGGCCACTAAAATGATCAGGGGTTTGGAGCACTTCTGCTACGAGGACAGGCTGAGGGAGCTGGGGTTGTTCAGCCTGGAGAAGAGAAGGCTCCGGGGAGACCTAATAGCAGCCTTCCAGTACCTGAAGGGGGCCTACAGGAAGGCTGGGGAGAACCTGTTTACAAAGGCCTGTAGTGACAGGACGAGGGGGAATGAATTTAAGTTGGGAAAGGGCAGATTTAGATTGGAGATTAGGAAAAAGTTCTTTACTGTGAGGGTGTTGGAGCACTGGAACAGGTTGCCCAGGGAGGTGGTTGAGGCCCCTTCCCTGGAGATATTCAAGGAGAGGCTCGAAGAGGCCCTGGGCAACCTGGTCTAGTTGGGGGTGTCCCTGCTGACTGCGGGGAGGTCGAACTAGATGACCTTTGGAGGTCCCTTCCTGCCTGGACCATTCTATGATTCTGTGAAAGGCAACAGCATTGCCCTATGCACTGAAAGCTGTTACAGCTGGATTTGGAAACTTTTTTCTGCAAAAGACAAAGAGGCCCAGCACAGAGCTGTCAGTGCAACCACGCTGCTTATTTCATGATTTCCCTTTGGGGATCAGGTTGGCTGGACCATCATAAAAGTGGAGCAAAAAACAGTAATGGGCAAAAGAGAAAATAGGATGAGAAAGTAAAACAAAACAAAAAAAGAATAAGAGGTGAAAGAGAAAGAGAAACAGTTAGGAAATAGACACAGCCAAAGAAGGGTGTGGGCTTAGGAAAAGAAAACAGCTGAGGGAAGTGTATATGGTGCTGTGTCAGGAGAGGAAGACAAAGGGGTGTAGATAGGCTAGTTCTTGATTCAGGAAATGAAAAAAGATTGGGTAGATTTGTGTTCAGTTCCTGCTTCTTCCAGAAGCTGGACAAATTCATTGACCATGGTTAATGAGTGACCCAGATGTCTCACTACCCAAAAAGCGATTGTGACTTGGCTGCTTGAGGATCTGTAAGGATCTGTTCCCTTGTTTCTCCCCCTGTCAGGAATGGGTACAGAGGGAAGTGGTTTTTTCACCACAAAGGGATTTCAGGAATATAAATGCCTGTGTGCCTAATGCACAGGCAACTTCCACAGGTTCTGAGTGATGGAGGGGTGGGTGGCACGGACATATTACAAGGGGAAATCTGGTCACAATCTAATGTGACCTGGCATCTGTGATACTGACACAAGCGCCACCACCTGCACTACCATCAACAACTAGCTGTTCAGACACAGGCACAGAACAGGACACAGAAGCAGGGCACCGCAGCCTCCCACATGCAAACTGCTTAAATTTGTATTAGCAAACTTGAACACGTTTGTAACCATTGAAATATGCAGATGTATCTGATGTTTGCTAAAGCGCTCCTGTTCTCTTGGAGACTATTTTCTTTCACAGTTAATATCCAGCTGGAGACTTTTAGTTCTGATGTAATCAAAACATTAATGAAGTTTATCAAAGAATATCTTCAGCCCCTATCCAAGACATTCTTAGAAACTAGCAGGAATTTGCAAATAAATCCCAGGGGAAAATGTTATACTTAAGCAGAACATATTTCTTACTCTTCTCTTGTCTTTTTCTAGGCAGGTTCTTCTTTCAAAGCTGATTTATTTGTCATCATTTTTGAGAATGTAAGAACAGAGGACAATCCCCCAGAAGATGGGCAGGGAAGGCTGAAGGCGATCAGGGGTGGGTTCTGAGCACTTCACAGGGCACCACTGCTGGGCCTTCAAAGCAACACGAGGATGTGGGCACCAACAGCTGAAGCAGAAGGTACGAAAGAGGCATTCCCAGATATGCACTTTTTAGGTTGAACTCTTACAGGTTTTTGAATCCCAAGTGCTGGTCCAGTCCAAACTGTTCAATTATTTAAGTGGGAAACCTTCCTTGAGGAGACACTGCTTTATGTTACTTTCTTTATTGTGCCCATTTGCTGAAGTGCATATTCCCTCCTTCCTAGTGTGGGCTTCAGCTCTCCTGTCAGCTGCTCTTTTGTCCCTGTTCCAGACCCAAAAGACTTGTGTTTCAGATTCAGGGAAATGAACAAATAGTATTTGCTTTAGTTTTCTCCAACTCTTTATCTATCTTTCCTTCAAGTGTCAAGCTTCACATGCCAGATGACTGAGCGTCAGGAGAGTGTTGCTGGGGTCCTGACATTGGTGACACACCGCTCACACCAATAAGGTAAAACTTGCTCCCAGAAAGAAGTAACTTGGTCAGGCAGTGACTCCCCTTTCTTTGGTAAATCTCTTTAAAGTTAGGTGCTGAGGACGAGTGCTTTCAGCTACCTTTCTGTTGAGCGTTGCTGTGGCTAAATTTCCTGATACTGAAGTACCTTTGTTCCTCCTGGGCCTCCTCTAGTTCTGCAAGTATCCCACAATCTTTAATTTAATTTTCCTTGTGCCTTGACCTTAGATGCTGACACTTAAAGTCTGGTCCCCCTGAGGAACCAGTGAAAAGAATTGTCTTTACACTGTCTGGAAGTATCTGTCTGCCTTGTTGACTGCTGTTCAAACACAAGCCCCTAAAATCTGCCTAGCCCAGAGCAAGAAGGCACAAATCTCTGCCTCCATGTTTTCCCCTCAGCTGGATCCGGCACAGACATGGTTACATAGCCACAGGAACAATTGCTTGTATCACAGTTTGAGAAGAAAGCTCAGAGTCTTTTCAGAGCTTCTGGGTAAAGATTTAGTCCAGGAAGCTTCTAAGCCCTATGCCAACTACATGCAAAAGACATTCTCAAATTAACCGTGCAGGAGCATTTGATGACATCAGTAAACTTAGCATCAAGTTTCTTGTGCCCACTGCTCTTGGAGTTAGAATTGCCATCCATCCTCACTGTGAGGCCCAAGATAGCCTTACTGTAAACATTATGTTCTAAAACTTAACATAATTAACTATAATTATGCTTGAAGATGTTGCTTTCTTAAGTGCATGCAGCTTGATGCAGGACATGAATCAAACAGCACCAAAAAATGGTCCCATCACCATGTGGTGATACAGTATCGTTGCTTTAGCTATCCACAAATTTTGATATATCTGACAAGCTTATGCTTAAATTTTCTTGGAAGAAAAATTGTTCTCAAACTCCAAGTTTTAGTAACTTACTCCTTAGACTTAGAGTTGAGGGTCAGATTGAATTTGGAGATGTGACTATCTTGTCTGCTATGATCTGCAATACTGAATGAAAAGACCTTTAAAAGTAAGGGTTTGATCTTCTTTCAGACTTTGCTTATTACAAGAAACGCATTCATTTCTCTGTAGCAAAGTCTCCAAGCCTTTAATAATGAGGGAGAAACACGAACTACACAAAGTTTCTGTGGAGAGTCCAGAGCAAAGCTGCCTAAAAATTTGGAGTTGTTCAAGTGTTTAAAACAAATTGCTAAAAATCAAAGCTCAATTGTGAAGGCTGGGTCCAAATTCAATGAAACACACCTGAAGTCCCACAACTTTCCAACCCATGACGTGCTTGGGGGTGATCATGTCCACAAAACTGTCAGTTTTTGAAAACAGGACCTGCGCATTTGTTCAGTCCTTCAGTGTAAAGCACCGACTGGCCCTTATCCATCAATTGCACTGAAGCATGTTCACATCCTTGTGTGTCCTGCAAGGGCTATTCTGAACCAGGACCAAGAAGCAGCTTAGATCTCAGTATGGATGAGACGGCTAATCTGTCTAGCAGATACTTTTTCCTTTTTTTTTGTCATCCTGTGCATTCCTAACACTAACAGAAATACAGTTGTGTGTGTGTGTGTATATAAGCAGCCTTGAATAAGTGCTGTTCTGCTGGGTTCTTATGTTACATTCTTTTGTGCTACATACAATTTCCACTAGGACATTTTGTCCCCCAGGCTTCATCAGCTAGTCTATTACATTCATCCCCCCCCAACCCTCACCCCCCCGCTCTCCCGCCTCCCTCTGGTTGCATAACTTTAGCCAGGATGTTAAATTAACTCTCTTCCAGATGAGTTTGACATAATCTTATTTACTTTCATAGCGCATATGCCAGTGTGCAAATACATTACTCAGCACTATCGACTCCGCACTTTCACCAAACTATTACTCTTTTGTTTTTTTAACGATGGTTTACTAGATACCAGACAGGAACACTGCTGTGCCAAACAGTAGATACTCATGTCTAGCAGGAGAAATCTGGTGACATTAGAAAACTAAGTCTGGCTGGCATTTGTAAAGTTTTACAGTCAAGCAAGGAAAACAACCCATTTTCTACCTCAGCATCTCACTTCTACTCCTTTAAAGACATCGGGTTGTCTTTTTACCTTCTGAAGGAAATCTCAGCCAGCTTCTCCAGATCTCCAGGACACTGGCAGCCACAATGGTAAAGCTGGACAGATCTAGTGGTGACACGATGTCTGTGTTTAAACAGCTTCCCAGCTCCCAGGCACAACCCCAGCTGTCTGCTGACTGCGTGGCAAGGCAAGACTGGGCTCACACCTCACTTGTGTTTATCACAAGAAGGAAAGCCAGGTGCAGAAGCCAAAGCAAGAGCTAGATAATCAGGAGCCCCGTATCCACATGAAGCTCCGTCCTGGGGTCAAGGGACACACATCACCCATGGCAATGAGGTCAGTCCTTAACAGCTCTGCTGCCCACACACAGGCTGCGACACCAAACACAGATGTCCACGAGGAGACAAAACCAGTCCCAGGCGTCGATCTTGCAACGGAGGTAACATCTGACTAGATGATCTCTATGGTCCCTTCCAACTCTAAAATTCAATGAAATTCAGTGAAAATTCAGTGAAATCTGGGGGGAATCTGGGTGGGCTGAAAAACCACGAGCTCATTACTGACTCGTGTCTCCTGGAGGAGCTCAGGCTGTTACAAACAGCCTGACACAACCAAGCTAAACATGAAGAGTAAGCAAACCCTCCCTCTGACACAAGGTAAGAGGCTTCATATTCCCCCCATAGCAGCCCCATTTTATACGAGGTAACGAAATCACAAAAATGCTGGAAACAAATGGATGAAATGAGACTTTCTACAGTCTTGCTTTCTATCTGCTGTGGCCTACCATGGACTTTCAGGGTGCAAAACTGCACTTGGAGCTACATTTTGTATTTGATCCCAATACAGCTAAAAGCACAACTAGGCACAAAAAGAATTGAAAACAGCGTTTCCTGACTGGAAAACAAAGGCACAGCAAGTAAACACAAGGAAGTGAGAAGTTCAGCTTAAATACCAGAGAAGCAAATTGTGCGAGTTGCCTTTCTTACTGCTGTGGTGGGTCTGGGGATGATCACAGTCCTGCTGGGCTGCCCATCTTGCAGTGGCTGATGTATGCTCATGGGCTGCTGTCTGCTAGGGGAAGAGGGCAGGTGTCCACAGGCTGCTTTCGGAGCTCCCCAGGCTCAGGCAGCTCTCTAGCTATTGAATTGAAAAAAAAGCTCATGTTGCCCTTCTTTCTTTTGCTAACACCTCAGCATGGAACCACCAAGGTGCAAACAGTGAAGAGGCTCTTTGACAATGTGAGAAACACCACTCCAGCTATCTATTAAATTTTTTTATTTTAACAGGGCTCTGGCCTAACTAGCCATATCCCACACCAGTCTACTTCCGGCAGAATTAAAAATAACACAGGACCTTCCACCTGGAATTAGCATTTCTACTATTTTCGATTGTTAACAACCTTGGAACTACTGACTCTTTGATGCCAGAACTTACTGTGTTTCTGTGTTTCTTCTTCAAGTGCAGGAAGTCTATTTTATTCTGCAAGCTCATTTTTTTTCTCTCTCTTTGTTCCATGTCTGATTATATTTAGCATGGATGTTTCTGATATACTTGCATGCCAAGACAAGGTATTACTTTCTTTTATCCTTGAACAATCCAAACTCATATTTAACAACTGAAACTTGGCATGCTGATCAGTTTTCAATAAAGGCTACATACACTTTGCCAGGGAAGTATATTTAACTAGGGCTGAACTATCCGTTCTTGAGAAAAATTATCAGACTTGTAAAGTATGTCCTTTTCATCGAGGAAAGGGGCCTTCATCTTGCACACACCTATCCTATGAATGACTTGAGAAAGTCAATTTAGTGTGAAAGCAAACAAACAAACAAAGTGTGGTCTTATTCTATGCCAGTTACCCCAAAGTGTTAAACCTGGGTTAAAATAATATCTCAGTGGGAAAAGAGTGAGAAATACTTCAGAAATACTTCTATGCTGAAGCATAGCTGCAACGTTCCCAAGTACTGCAGGACATACAGACATAGAGAAGGGGGTTTGTTGCTTTCTCTGAGACAGCAAATATCCATAAAGAAGCTTGTGGGTGCCTTCTGTTAAGAGAACCAGGAAAAAAAAAATGTAAAGTGGGAAGCCTGGAGAAGGAAAGCAGAGACCATCTGTTTGGCCAACTGCAGTGTAATGGTCTAGAAATTCCAAATCTGCTATAGGAATTTCAGAAGGGCACTGCCAAGGCATTTAATTTAGCAAGATGCCTTATTTTCAAGGCTTATAATTAGATACAGTAGCAAACTAACAAAAAAGGGCACTGCTTAAAACATGCTTCCACTTTGAGGAAATAGAAAACCAAATTCCAGTATTCAAAGTTAGCCTTCGAGGGAAGGGAAGCAGAGGCGAGGCAAGGCAAGACAACCCAGGACTGACACTTCCTGTGGCTTTTGCTTCTGCTCAGGACTTGCAGCTCCAGCCTGTTTCCAAACCAGAGCCAGCAGAAAATGCTGTCCTACTGGGGGTACGCAACTGATACCCACAGACTGCACTGTGAAGCAGCAGCCCCTGATAGGGCTGGGAGGTGCCTGAGTACCAATATCCCCTTTTTAGAGAGAGGAATTACTAGGCATAAGCACTTCATAGAAAGTCACCCTGTGAAGCAAGGACAGAGCCCAGCTCAGACTTCTGTGCCTCCAGACCTCATTACTGTTCAGTTGCAGCTGTAGTTTTCTGTTGTCAGACGACTCAGGTATGAAGAAGCTGGCCCACGTGAACCAGACTCTAACACTACCTACTAGTCAAGATCTAGATATTGTGCTGTAAGGTCCACTCAGATTTCTTTGAAACTTAACACTTCCAATGTCATTTATTTTACATACATTACTCAAATCCCAACAAGTATAAAGAAATTATTGTAGGGGAGCATCCACCAACATTATAGTTTTGTTTCTGCTTAGTCTCATGTACGTAACCCCTCACGCTCACTGGTTACACATTGAAAAGGTAAGGTGTGGAAACAAAATATGGCAAGCTTCACTCTGGCATAATTTTTCATACACTGCCAATTCATGGAGAGAGCAGGGACATCTATCACAGAATGAGAGTAAGGTTGGCAGGACCTGCAGGATTCCTGTGGGATGCTGGAGAGGAAGAGCAACTGCTCATCTTCAGCAAAAAATAGCACTACCATTGAAGTCAGTGTCAACCAGCCTGACCATCTCTTACTAATCAGTACAGCTTCACTGATTTCAGAATCTCAGCCAAAGATTAAACAGGCAAAGCACCATCCCGTTCCCATCTCACATCTTTTACTTAGCCCAGTTGCTGTGGATTCCCTACACAGGTCCAAGAAAAAACAGAGCATAAGACTGTGAGATAGGGAATTGATAAGATCTTCCAAGACAGGATCTGTGTGGGCGAAGAAAGAAGTTGGACCTTTTCCACAGCCAGTTTTTTAGCCTTTCCCTGCCACTGTTGGAAGCTGGCATCTGAGTAAGCTTGCACCCCCCACAAATGGCTCACTCTTGGAGTGAAGTCATAGGTCTACGCTTACTCCACCATCTATTGCCAGAGAGATGACTGTGACTCACAGGTTCAACACTGTGACTTGACTTCTGTATATGTTGGAAAGTTTTCTCCAGAATTTCAGTAAAAAGTACTTATTCACATCATAGGTAATACGTTCTGCTTTGTCTATTTCACTCCTGCGTCTACTCACACTTAAAAATGTTCTAGGCAGTGCCATGCAATCACAATAAAAGCTTGCTTCTTTCCCTCACAACACTATACCTAGCACAACATATCCAGGGACAATTAAGGTCTAGAAATAGGGTCTAAAGTAACAAGCTCACTAGAGAGTGGGAAATGTCCACGACAATGGAGCATGTAGTCTTAAGCCTCATGACTCGTGCCTTAACCATGAAAGGAAAAGAAAACATCCTCACACCAACTTAGTTCAAGACCAAGTCAGACTAACAATGCAGATTGCAGTAGATCCGCAGACGTTTTATAACTCATGACAGTGGTAAATGCACGTGGGAGCTGGTCATCCTGCGCAGGTGATGGCAAGGACCATACAGAGCCTGCAGAAACCAAACAGCTTTCCCTCATGTGCTGCTTTCTCTTGTGCACCAAAGGTCCGAGACAAAGGGTTCGCTGATGAATAAACCCTCCAGCAGGACGGAGGCTGCTCCTGATGACTAAATAAATGCTTTTTGTACTAGCAAAGTTAACACAAATTTGGCATAAGCTAACAAAATAAGTAAAATTAATTAGCACTGAACTGATACAAGCCACAGCAGCAGTAAAATTATCCTCCATTCCCAAACAACATTACTAACCCAGCCCTTGCCTTAGATTAAATATGAATAGTTAAATATTTCATTCATAATATTTACATTTTCTGTGTGACATTTTGAACTACTAAAGCTGTCTGCTTCATGTCCTTCCAACGCAATGGGGCCTTGACCACTGCTAAGCATCTGGCCAGAAAACTAAACATTTGTTCTTCAGGGTTATGTTTTCAGTGTGTCCACATAATGATTTGGGACACAAAAGTTAGGTAAGTTTCTTCCATATCCACACGGACTGTGCAGAAGGGAGTCACAGATGACTGAGACGACCTTCTGTGAAACACTAGTACTTAGGAGAGAAATGAGTTAATGACTTCAGTAGCACTCTGGTGCTCCACAGACCTGGAAGGGCCTTGTGTCTGTGTCCATTGATGGCAGCTGCGTGGAAGGCTGCGGCGGTGAGCCCAGGCAGAGCAGGCATGCTGACTGGCAGTAACAAAACTGCTCTGGTAAACACCTGCACCAGCCAGAGGGCTGTGAACACCAAAACCAAGGAGCGGCTGGAACAATGCAAAGGACATAACACAAAAACGGGGGGAAACTGAGTCTAGAAAAGTTCAGAATTACTGTCTGGAGAGACCTCCTTGTCCTGTCGTTTATTAGGCTTAAAGAAATTCTAGCAACCCACAGCTTTTAAGTGACTGTAAAGCAGATAGTTGCAAAGAACTAGGATGGGGAGGGAGCTTGTGTGCCCTGATGCATCTTCTTTGTCCTGCAGTCCTTTAGCACGTCATGGTTCCACTGTAACCAAGAAGACAGCTGACCATGTAACGGCGCTCCAGGCTGCCCTGAAGAAACATCATGTCCACCCTTATGGATGCCTGAAACACATTGGGTCTGTCTTGGTAGTCATACTGCAAAACTTCTCCTGGCTTCTAAAAACTTTGGCACGGATGGAGATGTTACCACTCATTTCCTGTGCATGGTAATGTGATTGCTGAGAGTCAGGCCAGTCTTTTCCAAAGGGAAGGAAATGTAAGTGAACTCAGCCGGCATTGCTTGGCAGGATACTTGTTAGTGCATCAGGGGCTCTGCCTGACCCATGGCTTCACCAGGCAGACAAGGAGGCTCCTCTTACCCAAAATATGACAGCTTTGAGATATAGATGGTGAAGACTTTCTTTGAACTTTCTTTGTTTAACTATCAAAAGAAGAGGAAATTGGAGAAAATTTGAAGGTGGAAAAACGTAAAGACAATGTGGACCTGGGACAAGCTGGGAGAGCGAAAACAATGTATCTGCAAAGGAGAGGCAGTACACAGGAGGCTCAGAGAAACAAGGAATAAGCCTGGAGGAAAAGCTCATAGAGAAACTGCAAATATTGCGTGGAACAGATTTGCAATGATGGGGTTTCTGCAATTTGACAGGACTTACTTACAGAGGAAGGTCTCAAACAAGGGGCTCTGGGATTAAGTGAGTTTCCTATCTCTCTAATATTAAATACACTGCATTACACTGACTTCCAAGTGATCTCTACCTACCAGCACCTCATGCTCATTCAAAAAACGGCAGTCAGTCTTTCGAAACTTTTCAAAGGATATGTATTCACATAGTTCTCACTTCCACGTGATGTGTCTTGCTAGGCCCTCACCAAGGGAATTAAGACTTCGTTATATTACACGGTGGCTTTCTTTCCTATATAATACGATCACCTAGTAATATTTCCTTTGTTCATGACCAAAGCAGAGTGGGAGTTTTAGGATCTCACTATATCTCTGTGTCAAAAATGCAAGCGTTCAGAGGAGGAGTCACGGAACTTACATGACCTTTTGTGGTGGCCAAAGTTACAAAAAAACACCAAAACAGAGCAGGACCACCCCCTTTTTAGGTGATGAAATACGGAGCCACAGCTACACACACATGGATTTGAGCATAGAGGTGTCACTGTCTGGTTGAGAAGCTTTTAGTCACAGCAAAATCTAGCCTACCTTTTAAAATTACTTCTCCCACTACGGACCAGAGTTGCCGGTATTGTGATGTGTCCTGCGGCACAGGCCAGTACCCTTTTGGGGAACAGCTATGCAAACTCCTCTTAGTCCTCAGCCTTAGCCCACCGTTCTCTGTAAGCTCACTCTATGATCTCTGAACACAGAGGTAAATCAGTGCTTTAAACTGGTTTCTAGGCTCACTCTTTCTCTCTCTCCCTCCCTCTGGAGACAGATCTATTCAGCTGGTAGGCTAGGTGCTGTCCACTGAGTCATTACCGCCTAATTGTGCAAGACAATAGATTGTAAAGAAACGTAGAAGATTTTATCAATAGAAACACTCTTTGGCAATCAGACTTCTGAGGATAAAATCATAGATTCGGCTGACAATGAGTGTGTCTTTGCTCATGGGATGCCAGCTCCAAAATTATTAACTGGTGTAAATACCCTACTATATCTTAATTACTTTTGCATTTATTCATAGCCTTGGCTGCAGCGGTTCTTGTAAGTACCATAACCACACTACAAAGAGTTTAGCTAACTTACTCAAGGAAACTTTAAAGGAGCTCAGAAACAAATACTTCTTTTTTAAGTTTAGCTGTATCATTTCTCCACAAATGGATGGTATTATGCCTCCCATTAAAAAAAAATAAATAGTTGTGAAAACATTAATGTTGCAAAATCAGGCGCACAACATTGTGTGCTAACAAACTGGATGTGCCAGAATTAAAGTTGCCCATGTCACCGTCTTTTGGCCCCTTTCTTGCCTTACAGGATAACAAGCTGCTTTCCAGGGCAGCTCTACCTCACCAGCTGGTCAAGGTAGATGTTGCTCAGTGGCAGACAGACTTAGCCCTAACGTAAATTCCACCTAGGACTTCCCTTTGGCTTGGCATCCCCAAAGGCCCAGAGCTTGCCAGTATGAAACACTTGGCACAAAGACTTAGGTGGAATTTAGACCGGCTGAATCTGGAGCCTAATGAGCAGCAATTCCTTATTTTGTTTCTTCCTCATTGTGCAGAGTGTGGCCCCGGGCCTCAATTACTGCATGCTATTCAATCCCTGCTCAGAATGCAGCATTATTAATTTCCTCATGTTTCCTCATTACTGATTTCCTATGGCACTCCTCGTCCCCACATCTCAGTGCCCTGCAAACACAATGTGCTTCGTGGCAGCCTGCGAAGTGAGCAGTGGATCTCCCGTTCAGCGGTGATCACAGTTAAACTGCTCTGCTGGCCTGGGGCATCCACGGTGAGGTATTTCCCAGGGCAGCTAATATTTGGTGCCACCAGCCGTCCCTGTGCCCCTTGCCGAGCAGGGTCTCAGCTGCGCTCCTGTCCATGGCAAAGCTGCCCTGGAAGCAATGGAGCCACCAAAACTGGCAATGGAACCAAACCATCGGAGCATCATTGTGCAGCATCTATGTCAAAAATCTGAGAGTAGTTGCCATATTGCTCTCATTAAGAGAGCAAGGGACTGTTATCATAGAGTAATGGGCTCCTGCTGGTCCATTAATGTTGAAGCAGAGCTGGAGGCCTTCATGGAAACAATGTGGAAGCCTGGTATTTATTCTCAAAGCAGGCAGCATTGATCCTTCCTTCCAGTGTTCTCCTACAATGTCTTTATTCCTGTTCAAATGAGGGGAATATTTATCTAATCATTTCCTCTGCTGGATGCTGGTGCAGGGAAACAACAGATGTTCTTGACTTCAGCATGGCAAATAGTTTAGAAAGACATCTTGGGTGAATCAGCTGTCCAGGTCAGTTTATCCACAACATTGTGTGGGAGGAACCATGGAAAGATGGCGTTTGCTCTCCTGCGAGTATCTAGCTCATCAGCGCAAATTTAATTTCAAACTCAGGAGCACTTTACTGTAAGCTCCCTCTTACTCTCTCCTCATGCACATTCAAATGCATTACACACTAGAAGCAGCTATCTCACATTTTCTAGTTTTCTTATATCTTGCACCTTAATGTATGTTTTGTTAGGAAGCATGTTATCGGCTCAGATTACATTCCTTAGAAGCTCCACTTTTATTCAAACAAAAGAAACTCAGAGCTTAACCAGGGAGAAAGGGCTTGAAATATACACCAGCAGTGAAAGCTGACTTGTCCTTGGTGGGTGTCGAGACCTACTTACAAATTTCTGCAGTATTAGAGCTTCCTTAGGAGCAAAATGTTGCCAGTTCTTATATGTGCAAAAGAAATACCAAACAATGACGCAAGTGTGTCATCTTCCCAAGTCTGCAGGCAGGTCTGCCAAAGTCTTGCTGCTGCCATCAGCTTCAGCAACTACGAAAAAACTGAAATGAGCAAGGGCAGTTATTAATATGGTTCCATTCCAAAATTATATAAATAAGAGAGAAATAAATGGATTTTATATTGACACTGCTTGGGGGTGTGCTGGAAAGACAAATCTTTACTCAGATTTTATTAACAGTGGTTATTACTTAAAGATTAGTGATCAAAAGGTTAGGAAGACCAAAAAAGAAGAGCCTAAGATGGGAAGGAAGGGGGAGATCTCTTCCACATAGTTCTTCCACAGCAATCAAGGGGCGGGGGGGAGATAGTCAAAGAGTAAAACCCCTTCTTGCAGCAGAGAAAAAAAAAAAAAAAAAAAAAAAAAAAGGATATCTGACCTATTCCCTTCGCTTTCTAACTCTCCGGGGCCTATAAATTGCGAACTTCAAAGAGTTATTTTAAATTA
>NW_015091111.1:344467-349111 GCF_001431845.1 Calidris pugnax
GGGTTTAATATTTTTCCTAGAACTTTTTTTTTTTTTTTTTTTTTTTTTTTTTTTTTTTTTTTTTTTTTTTTTTAAAAAAAAAAAAAAAAAAAAAAAAAGAAAAGGTTATTCCAGGGAGACAGAGAAGCTAGAAGTATCTTTTCATTTCCAGAAGCTATTGGACAGCAGTGCCTTAAGTATTTCACACAAATAATAATGCGAGAATCTCGTCCCAAGAAGGGTGCAGGAAGGTGAATTAATAGTATATAGTACGTTATTAAATACTATACTGTAGTACATAGTGTATATATATATAATAGTATACCTCGTTGCTTCTTCAGAGCCAGCTCCACAGAGCGATTTGGGCTTCTAGCCCATATACCTCAGAGCCCCGCATCTCCCAGGATATACCAAATCTGTCACCCACCAATGGGCAACATCCTTTGGTTAGCTAACAGCTGGTGATTTTTCAAGTTTTCTCTATTTTTCTCCGGCTCCTCCACTGGATCTGAAAAAATACAGTGGATCAGCCCCACGCACACAAAAAAATCCCAAATAAACAAATGAAGAAGAATTCATCCTCTTCGCTGTGTGTGAGTGTCCCCACATTACATGCAGGACTTTGAAAAGGATGCTCATTGTGGAGTTCCCGTTTGCACCAGTCCCACTGTGGGACCCACTTATATAAGTCATTGTTAAGTTTGGGGAACATCTGAATTCAAAGATGGGGCAAACCCATTGAAACAATGACGGATAGGGCAAACCCGTTAAAGCAAGGATGCCTAAGCCTAAAAAAAAAGATAAATATAAAGCTCTTTCTTTTCCATAAACAATTCAAGGTAGTTTGCCTGCTAGAGAAACACAACAACTGTTGGATTGCTTGAAAGAGATGCTGCATGCAAGAGATCCTGGGGGGTTGCTAAATTGTGCAAGGGTGCTGGCCACCTCTGCCAGGGGCTGGTGAGGCTGAGTGAGTGGTACTCAACAGGAGGATCAGCACCGCTGGAAACAGATGCCTGGATTTCACAGGAAGTTATCCCCCTGGGGGAAATTCAGTTGGAATCAGCAACCTGAACTCTTGTTGAGAATCACACCCCCGAGGTTAGTAGTAACCTTGCTTAGTAGCAGGCTCTCATGGAAGAAACGCTGGGCTGATGTGCTGTAAGCACAGTGAAAGTCATCATCAGGGCTGTCTCCTGCATGCAGACCTCTGGGGTGTGAAAGCATGCTGGCTGCCCAGCAGACAAAACGCAGCTCATGGTCCAGAGACCTGGCATCAGCACTGATAAAAACCTCAGCAACACTGCTTCTTGCAAGGGCCCAAAAGGCCAACAGCACGGACCTACAGCAGCTCATTACAGAGTGCTTGACCTAAACCAGCCCAAGGCTCTTGGATGGCGACAATACATATTGCTGGGTTTTTCTGACCTCGCTCATGTAGGAAAGTAAAATGATTATCAACAAGATATGGTCGAGCTTTCAAAAAGCAGGTGAAAACCTAGCTGACCACAGACACTGCTGACATTCTCATCATGAGTGTTTATGATCTTAAGTCTCATGTGCCACCTGTGCACTTGTTACTGCCTGAAACCTGCCTGGAATTTCCAACAATCTTCAGAAATACACCCTTTGCACTGTACTAATAATCCACAAGTATAACTGCCAGCTGAGTGTGGCTTTATTTCTGTTTAACAAAATTAAAGTAGCCTATGCAAGAACAGGTAAATGAAACTTGAGCTCTGTTGCACTTTTCTATGAAGAGTATACAGTAGGTGGTAGAAAACAGATCCCCAGAAGGCAGATCTCCCCTGGCAGAGCCCAGGAAGGCTATTTGGTGGCTGTGGCTCTGGACTGTCTCACGGTCCTGGGTGTGCAGAGACCCTGCAGGAGGTGGTGACATCTCAGCCCTGCACCGCACCTCTCCAGAGTGGGCCTTGCACAGCAGGCACACGTGAGACCTCTCGCATTTTGCCCCCCTCTCGGCCATGGTGCAGCTGACATCAGATGGTTTGGGTTCCTTAAACCCTCCAGCTGCCACATCTCCTTCCATGAGCCCATCCACCTCCGCCTGGTCCCCAGCAACCTTGTCAGGGGAAAGCCCAGCAGAGCACCAAGGATTATGGAATCGCTGCTTTTGATTTTAAGTAGCAACGAGGGTGCTATTAGATACAATGCAGCATCGGGGGTTTCTTCCCAGTTCTCCTTTTGTTATTTTATGCCAGCGCTGGAGCGGGGGGCCTGGCAGCTTCTGGCCCCATAGGCTATCTGTGCAGCACACTGCAAAGATAAGAAAGCGCAATCCCAAAGATGCCAGGAAAGCATCTTGTTGTCTGAACCCAATGATGGTGTGACACAATCTTTCCCAAAGTCTGCAGCCCTTGATTTCATCAGCTGCTGTCGCAGACAGCCAAATCAAAGGGGATAAGCTGCACGTTGTGGTTCCTGAGAGGCAGTTCGTTGAAAATCGAGTTCCAAACTTAGGCTTTAAAATAAACATATCAAGATAAACAGGTTGGTCTTTGTTTCAGGCACAATCAGCTCAACTGTTTTTTTCTTGTTGTTGATGTTCTTAATGTTTTTAATGTGGGATGCTATTTCCTGACGACTGTCTCTGCTCCAAAAACCTGTGCTCTTTCATCACCTTGGCTTTCCCCTTGTCTCTTGGGGTTTATACTCCCAGGTAATTGGTTTAGCACCAGCTCAGGCTAGCCACTAAGGCTTCCTCATGAACTGCCCTGTTGAGCAGTCATTTTACTCTGCCCCACACTTGGCAGTGAACTACCACTCGGACTGGCCATTGATATGGGTTGTCAGCATCGGGTAATATTCCTTTTTCTCCCAAAATGGGTGAGCAGCCCCCGTGGCAAGGCTAAGGCAACCCCACTCTCACACTAAAATGCAGTAGATGTGGAAGAAACCTTCTTCTTCTTCTACCCAGGGAAGGAGGGAAGAACACAGAGGCCACAGCAGTCCGGCAAGGCGAGTGCTGCAGCAGACTTCTTTCTGTCCAAGTACAGCATAATCTGGAAAAATGTCATTGCACATCCCAAGGCAAGAGGGACACAAATTCTGTGCAATTTTCTATCTGAATTAAGCAATCCCTCAAGTCAGCTTTGAACAGCACAGAAACATGCTGTGTTCTGAGTTAGTGGAAGGAAAGTTTGAGAGAAAATTGGGAAATTTGGAGAAAACTGAGACTTGGAGAAATGGTCGGCTGATGAGAGAAGGCATATTAAATCTGTCTTAAGAAAACAGCATTTAGGTTGTTATGTAGGCTGGGAAAGCATCGGCTGTGAGCAGTTGCAAATTTAATGCATTTAATTTCCACACCGAAGACCATTAAATCATATTCCCTTTCATTTAAGGGAGGAAAACAACACTTTTTGCCTTGTGCTGAACTAGAGAAAAAGAGCATGTAGACCTTCATGCAGGATGTTCAAAAGCAGATAGCAGTCAACCTATCGATGCCTGTACGCATACACTTTTTTAAGCACCCTGCCAACATTTACACAATTCAAAATCAAGGCTTAGGTGAAAGCGGGACATACCTGTTTTAACGTGACATATAGCTCACACGTGTTGGTCTGAATCACCCAGAAACACAGCGACCACTTCTATTTCAATGGAAGATTGTGAAGGCAACCTGTACTATTCTGGCCCGCATTATTCAAGCCTTCTCTTCCTGGAACTGGTGACGTTCTACCATTTGTTTCAAAGAGATATGATCACTTACATGCTTTTGAAGGTTTCTTGTTCTCCTGTTTCTAATAAGGGATGGTTGTTGTTTTTTTTAATTTTGGTGTTGGCCGAGAGTGATTCTGAGCTTGAAATTTGGACCTGGAAAATACCGCATTGCTTAGGAGATCCATAAATTAACATTTACACCAACAGGAAACAAAAGAAAAACAACTGATGGGGGAAGACTGCCCAGAGACCTGCAAGTTTCCGCATCGGGGGGTTTCTCCTGAGACGAAGCTGGAAGAGAGTTTTAGACCTAAAAAGCCGTTGCTGTTGGGTTTGGATGCTAATTCCTAGAGTGGTTGTCAAAGAGACTGAGAGCACAAGCCCTGGATGAAAATCACAGTTGAGGACTGGCAGCGGTGCTGTGAGCCCAGCTGCCCGAGGAGGCACCACCAGCCCTGCCCCTCCGAGAAGGGAAGGGGTCTCCTGTCCCTGTTCACAAGGCATCTCTGGGCATCCTCCTGGGATTTCACCAGCCTGCATCTCCCCTTTTGTACTAATCCTTTTTGTACCGGTGGTTCCCGGCGCATCTTCTGCCAAGACGCGGACTTTGTGCAGAAAAAAAACCACCCTATTTTCTAGTGCCAAAGTTATTAATAATTAACATTTGCAACACGCAACTGGTAAAACCAGTTTGCTAAAATAAAGCCGGGCATTTTATTATTATTTTAGGGTTTAATTTAGTCATCGTAAGTTACTCAGGCTCATGTTTGCAAATTATGCAGGGCAGGGACTTCACCCCTCCGGCCCGACCAGTTCTGGAGAGCGGCCGGGGCAGCGCAGCAGAGGGGCGGCCGCGGGGCCCGGCAGGGTGTCGGGGCCGCGGGGGCGGCCGTAGGGCCGGGAGAAGGGGGGGTGTCACTGCCGGGGGGGGGGGGCCGCGGGGCCGGGGCGGCAGCCCGGCGGGTCGGCCCGCGGCCGGGG
>NW_015091111.1:349289-350708 GCF_001431845.1 Calidris pugnax
CGCGCGATGGAAAAGCCCCTCAGCCAAAAACTAGCCCGTTACCGGCAACGAAGCGAAGCGCGTAAAGGGCCCCGCCGTCGAGCCGCGCGTCAGAAAAACGAAATAATAAAAAAAAAGAAAAAAAAAAAGCAAAAAGAAAAAATAAAAAAAGGAAAAAGAAAAAAGAAGAAAAAAGAGCAAAGAGAAAAGAAAAAAAAAACGAAAAGGAAAAAGAAGAACAAAAAAAAAAAAAGAAAAATTTAAACAAAAAAAAAAAAAAAAAAAAAGAAAAATTTAAACAAAAAAAAAAAAAAAAAAAAAGAAAAATTTAAACAAAAAAAAAAAAAAAAAAAAAGAAAAATTTAAACAAAAAAAAAAAAAAAAAAAAAGAAAAATTTAAACAAAAAAAAAAAAAAAAAAAAAGAAAAATTTAAACAAAAAAAAAAAAAAAAAAAAAGAAAAATTTAAACAAAAAAAAAAAAAAAAAAAAAGAAAAATTTAAACAAAAAAAAAAAAAAAAAAAAAGAAAAATTTAAACAAAAAAAAAAAAAAAAAAAAAGAAAAATTTAAACAAAAAAAAAAAAAAAAAAAAAGAAAAATTTAAACAAAAAAAAAAAAAAAAAAAAAGAAAAATTTAAACAAAAAAAAAAAAAAAAAAAAAGAAAAATTTAAACAAAAAAAAAAAAAAAAAAAAAGAAAAATTTAAACAAAAAAAAAAAAAAAAAAAAAGAAAAATTTAAACAAAAAAAAAAAAAAAAAAAAAGAAAAATTTAAACAAAAAAAAAAAAAAAAAAAAAGAAAAATTTAAACAAAAAAAAAAAAAAAAAAAAAGAAAAAAAAAAAAAAAAAAAAATTTAAAAAACAAAAAAAAAAAAAAAGAAAAATTTAAACAACAACAAAAAAAAAACAGAATAGAGGAAGAAGAAAATAAATAGGAAATAAAAGATAAGGAAAAGGCACAGTCGGGCTTTCGGGCTACTTAATTTAATTTAATCTTAGGTGAGGTATCGGCTGTTAGGAAGACACCGGCCACGGGGAAGCAGCTCTTTGCCGTGAGGGCGGCGGGACCCCGGCACAGGTTGCCCGGTGGGGCTGTGCGTGGCGCCCCGTCCCCGGACGGGGCTCCCAGCGACCCCCTCTCCGGCGGGAGGTGCCCCTGCCCCCGGGGCGAGGCGGGGTGCGTGCGTGGGACCCTCCGAGGTCCCGCCCGACCCTCGGACCACCCGCTACTCCCCTCCTTTCGTCACGGTTCAGCCGCAGTTTCCCGCCCGCGCCGCGCCGACGGTGCGCCAGACCCCGCGGCGCCCGGGCATCCCCGACCTCACGCACACGGACACGCACACGCACACGCACACGCACACGCTGCGCGGACACCCCCCCTCCTCCCGAGCCCCCCCCTCCTTCCCCCGGCCCCGCATCCCGCGCGCTGCCGTCAGCGCC
>NW_015091111.1:351358-452668 GCF_001431845.1 Calidris pugnax
CCCGCAGGCAGCCCCCCGGCCAGGCCGAGATGGCGCCCGGCGGCGCGCTCCTGCCTCCCGCCGCCACCTGCGCCGCGGGCCCCGGCACCGTGAGTCTGTGGGGAGGGGGACGGGGCGGCGGGGTCGGGCCGGGGTCTGAGCCCTGCCCGTCTCCCCGCAGAGGTGGCGGGAGGAGCTGGCGCGGCCCGCGGAGGCGCCGCCGTCGGAGCTGGAGACCACCGCCGCCGCCGCCCTGGGACCGCGCCGCGACGCTGAGGAGTTCAACGAGCTGCTGGACTTCGACTTCATCCTCTCCAACTCCCTGATGCACCAGGAGCCCACCGCCGCCGCCGCCGTGGTGGTGGCCCCCGCCGCCGCCCCGGCCCCCACCGCCAGCCCTTGCCCCGCCGGGCCCTTCGCCTACCCGCTGCCCCGACCCGAGCCCGCCGGCCTCCTCTACGGCGGCGGCAGCCGCGACGGGGCCCCCGCCGCCGGCCCCGCCACCCCCTTCAACCTGGCCGACATCACCGACGTGTCCCCTTCGGGAGGCTTCGTGGCGGAGCTCATGCGGCCCGACCTGGACCCGGTGTACCTGCCGGCGCCGGCGGCGCTGCCGCCCCTGGGAAGCCTGCAGGGCAAGTTCGTGGTGAAGGCCGTGGGCGAGTACAGCCACCCGGGGCTCAGCCCCAAGAACGGCCCCCCAGCTGCCGCCCCACCGCCTGGCACCGAGGGCCCCGGGGCCCCCTACAGCCCCCTGCCACGGATGTGCCCCAAAATCAAGCAAGAGGCTGCCCCGCCGTGCACCCTGGCCCCACCGCCACCACCACACGGGAGCGGCCCTCGAGGAGCCCCCCAGCACGACTTCTCCCTGGGCCGCCCGCTGCCCACCCGGACTACACCTTCGCTGGGGCCCGAGGAGATGTTGAGTGGCAGAGACTGTCTCCCTGCTGCCCAGGGGCTGAGCCACCCACCGCTGCCACTGCCCCCAGGGTACCCCCCGGCCCCTGGTTACCCCGCCTTCCTGCCTGAGCAGCTGCCCCCCGGCACACTCCAGTACCAAGGTGAGTCCCCGTGCCGCGGCGGCGGGTCTGCTGGGGCTCCTGCGTTGGCTCTCGCTGGGCTGGTGCTCACTCCTCCCTGTCCACCTCTAGAGCTGATGCCGCCGGGGAGCTGCCTGCCCGAGGAGACCAAGCCTAAGAGGGGCCGCAGGTCATGGCCTAGGAAAAGGACGGCCACCCACACCTGTGACTATGCGGGCTGTGGCAAAACCTACACCAAGAGCTCTCATCTCAAGGCGCATCTGAGAACCCACACAGGTCAGTTCCAGCGTGGGGTCAGCAAGTTGCCCCGGTCTGAGGGGGAGGAGGTGAGCCCCTTGGACAGTGAGAGAGGGGAGAGCACAGGAGGAGGGCTAAAAAGTAGTAACCCTTCTCTGCTAGGTTTCCAGGCTTTTTTTCCTCCCCCTTTGGCTACATGAAGCCTTGTGTAGTCTTTGCTTATTGGCTCGGCGTTTTGCTTAATGGTTCAGAATGACTCAGATGTGGGAGCGGGTGGGTTTCTTGCCAAGGCAAAGTTTGTTGCTCCTCTCTTGCTGTGCAGCTAGCTAATTAGCAGGTGGTTGGAAGTCAGCTGGGATTTGCTGCTCGAGATGCAGTTGGCCCACTTCTGAGAAGGGAGCCGACCTCTCTCTGAGATACTGCTTTCTTTGCTTGTGGTTAAATGCTTCGCACACGCACCCCTCTTGTCTTGGCTTGCTCTAGTGCAAGAGATCGCGCACCTCTGCGAGCTGCCGTTCCCTTTCCGAGGAAACCTTGATGGGCCCCTTGCACGTGGGGCTTTCAGCTGTGCCAGCAGCACTGACGGGGTGCCTCGCCGGTTCGTGGCAGCACGTCTTCCCCTGCGCTGGCACCAAAGAGGCAGAGTTTAACGGATTCATTGGCCGCTGCTATAATTGGGATAAAATCTGCCAAAATGTGTCCCTGAGCCCGAGTTCAGACTTTAACCTTGCAGCTGAGTGTGGTGTTGCAGTAACTGAGCTTGTGAAAGCAGGTACATCGTGCGCGGTTTCGCCAGTGCGGGCATTCCGTAACAGTGATTAAATAACCTGGGAATTTGCATAATTTAAATCCCTGGGTTGTGGACTTGATTCAAAACTTTCTCCTGAAGAGGAGTCAGGCAAGGGAGAAATTTACTGGTAGTGCAGTAGTAAGGCTTCGTCTCCAGCTAATGGCAGTAGAGGGGAAAAAATTGGTCAAGTAAAGATGGCAATTGGTCAATTGCCATCTGTCCCGATCTGGTCAGCACCACCTCTGGTATGTGTGGGACCAGGAGTTGGTAACTGTCCGGGAAACTCGTCCTGCCGTCAACAGTGGTTTTGTCATAGTGAAGACACTAAGAGTGAGTCCTTAATCAGGCTGAGCTAATGAAAACAGTTTCCAGCTGTTTTTTTAATTCTTGAGACCTACAATTATCTAGATGCGTTATGTCTGCTGAGCTATTTCTGGTTGCTATTTGCTCGTATAACATCAGCCGGCAAAAATACACTCTGTTATTGTCTAAACGTATGTGTTCTGAAGGCTCGTGTGCAAGACGAACGGTGGAAATGAGTATTTTAGTGGAGATTTCAGTGACGCCAACATTTTATAGTACCTGTATGTCTTGAAAAGACAGTCTTACTCTGTTAGTCTTTGTAGTTTTCTTGCAACTGCTTTAAGTAGTTTGCTGCATTTTCCTTGTCGCTGCCCCGTTTCTTATGCAGAACAATGTGTGCTAGTCTTTCTTGAAAGAAAAGTACCAGAAGTGGTAGCCATGAAAAAAAGAAACCTGACATGTTTTAATTTCTGTTTGTTTTGTGGTTTTTTTGTGGTTTTTTTTTTTTTAAAAAGGAGAGAAACCTTACCACTGTGACTGGGAAGGCTGCGGATGGAAGTTTGCCCGATCCGATGAACTTACTCGTCACTACAGAAAACACACAGGCCACCGCCCTTTCCAGTGCCAGCGGTGTGACAGGGCGTTTTCCAGGTCGGACCACCTCGCCTTACACATGAAGAGGCACTTTTAATTGGAAGCAGTGGATCTTTCCCCAGCTGCCGTAGAGATTCAGTATTTACAGCACAAGGACTGTCTTCCACAGGACGGGGGAGAACACAGTTTAAAGCACTACAGATAATCACGGTGAAGTCTTCTAAAGAGTGGAAAAGAGGGATAATTGCATACAGACTTTGCAACTTTTTTATATATATACACATTTAAAAGAAAAAAGAACCAAAAACGTTGGGGTCAATGACTGGATCTTCTATCATTCCATTTGTAAATCCAACTTGAATTATTTCCGGACTACAAAATGCCAAGGAGTGACTGGAAGTCACGGATATCAGGGTTAAACAGACTGTGTGTAGTTCGGAGGGTGGGGATATTACACAGGGAAATGGCGTTCCCTTAATTTTCTTTCAATGCAATATTAGATGTAAATGTCATCTTGTACTTTCCTTTTTTTTTCCTTCTAAAAGCCATTACGATGTTAAAACAGGAGGAAAAATTCAGGTACAGAATTCTATTTTAAAAGCCTATTTCGTGGTGCTTAGTGACTGTTGGTTCTAGAGGTACCAAAAACAGGAAGCCAAAGTTCTCAAACTGCTGCATATCTGACAAGGAAATATTTTTGTCTTCCGATCGCCGATTATGACCTAAATCAGGTAAATAAACCTGGTTTATCTTTTTTTTAAAGAAAGTAACTTTATGCAGACAGTCTGTAATGCACTGTGGTTTCGATGTGCAATAGTTTGTACAATGGTTTATTCCCAAATATGCCTTAAGCAGAACAAATGTTTTCTATATAGTTCTTTACATAATAAATATGTAATATAAATTTAAGCAAACTTCTGTTTTGTATATTTGTAAACTACGAAGTAAAAATGAACATTTTGTTGGAATTTGTATTTTGCATATTCAAGTTGAAAATAAGTTTTAAATAAACCTATAATATTTTATCTGAATGGCTGCTCTAATCTTCTTCTGTGCATGGGTATGTCCAAAGAGAGTTTATTATGTATTTGGTAGTGGTTGAGTTTCCCAAGGAAAGGGGGGGCGGGGTGGGGGTGGCAGCAAATGCTTGTAGTTTCAGGATTCTAAAAGCTAGGATTGTATAAGTGCAGTGCTGATGTAACGCATCTTTTTAGGGAAAATTTTTGCTCTGAATATCAAATTGGCACTTATCTCACCTGTAAGATGAATTTTTAATTTACCGTTTTTAAGATAACTCAGTTCGAATTATTTGTTAGAGGAAGAACATCTGTTGGAGACACTAGGCTTTGCATATTCAAAGATAACAAATCCTAGAAGTTTTTTGTAGTGGTCTTTTCAGCATGAAAAATTTCTGGCTTTGTTTTCTTGGGCTTCTCAGATAAGCTGGTGTAACCGCTTTCATGCGAACGAAGGGAAAATCAGCTGTGTAGCGTTGCAAAGAATAAAGTTGACTCAAGGAATAAAGAGTGCGTGCATAAAACACCTTTTAAACTATATAAACTACGTGGAGCTTCTATTGAAGCCTGCTCTGTCCTGGGAATTCAGCAATTCCGCAGTGGGTGAGGAGCCAAGATTCCAGTAGGAATCCTGGTGTGCATTCCGAGGTTGGGAAGGCTGAGGGTGGGGAGGTGTCAAAGGCTGTCGCTGTGCGTGGGGGATGTGTGCCTGCCCCTGCTCTGCTGCAGCTCAATGCACAGGGGCTGCTGCATGCCTCCCCTCCTTACCCCGTCTGTTGCAGTTGTCCCGAGGGACCTCGTTGCTCTAGTTTCTTTAGAAATATGTGGCAATAAGATGGTTTCAACACGAATGCTCGATGAATAGGACCTGTTTTTCTCACTACTCTGTGTAAAAAGAAGAAAGAAATTATTCCTCTGGTTTGAAATGTCACTCAGCTTGGAATTTGGATGTATGCAACGCTCAATAAAGCTGAGCATGGAAAACAAATTACAGGCAAGACCCAGTCAGATTTTTGCAGTATTTAAAACGAGCGTGGCGATATCAACTTTTTGTTCCCAAATGTGCTTCAGGAATGCGCTTGAATTTCACATTTTGGTCTGTTGGTTGTATGGTGACTGGTGCCGTTTCTTTCTGAGTCCATGTAAGTAACATAATGATGCAGAAAAATGCTTCTCACCCCTTATCTCCGAGGCATGCTTGGTTCAACTGAAAGCTGTCTTTGCTGGCGTGTTTTATAGGTTAACACCGGGAGTAGGGAATGTCTTGTTTGGTTTGCAAATGGCAAGTATATACAGCTAAATTAAAGTTATGAGTCATCCTTTATCTGAAGCCTTTTTTCATGTGAAAACTTCTTACAATTAAACCAGTCTTTTTTTTACCTCCTCTGTTGCTCTGCCCGTGGATTCTGGATGAGAGGTCCAAGGTCGATGTTGCAGCTGGCACGTATGGTGTGCCTGAAGTGTTGTCCCATCTCGGTGACGCTGGAGCACACCTGGGTAGCTGCAGGATCACCTCTGTCTGCACAGCTGCCACTCAGAACCTTTTACGTCTGCACAAGGTCTACATCCTAACACATCCATAAGTACTGAAATCTCTGAAGATTTCATCTGAGAAACTTGTTTCTTTTGCTTTTCAATAATTATATAAGATGCTCTAGCATTTAGTAATGTGTTATCTGCTTCAGCCAACTTCGGTTTCTACTTGACAGTTTTATAGATCCTAGGTTTATAGTTGCATGAACAATAGCATTCTTGAAAAAGGGCTTTGTTCTCTTTGCCCACTTGATTTTTTATTTTATTTTATTTTTTTTCCTGACCCTAACTAAGCTTTCCTCATGTATGACTTTCTTTCCAGATCTAAACAGGCACGGTTATAGCTTGGTATTTAAAAAGAAATGCTGCTGTTCCTTTAACCATTTCCCAAATGCTACTCCTATACTTTTGGGACTGGAGCCAACACTGGATTTTTGCCCTACAGCATGCAGCCTGCGAGAGGCAGTCCCTGCTCTTAAGGAGGTCTCTGGGGGAAACAGTGAAATGAGCAGTTGCACCAGTTGTGCTCTGGTGCGTTAGGTAGAGCTGGAAACGGCGTGTTGCGTTCGCCACCTGCTTCATTGTGTCTGGCGTCCTGGAGCTGCGCTTGGGTGCAAGACGGTACACGGATGCAGTGGAACAACATAGGTATCAGAAAGCTTATCTCATAAAACATATGTAAAACACCGAGCAATCTTGTAAGGGTGTCTTGAAAAACAAGATTTGTTTAGTGTTACTAAAGCTATATTCATGTGCTACTTTGCTCGGGCTGGGGCATCAAAAAACAGGGTTTGGGGTTATTAGGGGTGGCCTCTCAGACATAGGGTGAGCACCCCTAGCTGCCCCACAGCACTATTTTAGCTGTGGAAGAGAAAAGTCCTCGTGGCAGAGAATGACTTCTGCAGTCAAACTGCAGCCATCCTTAATCCTGCTTACCCCGAGCCCAAATCTCTCTTGAGCACACTTAACATGTGAAGATGGAGCTGTTTAAAACAAGATGGCACACGTCTGCCTACCAAGTGCCAAGTATTCAAAAGTGGCACCAGCGTAAAAATCTTCTCAGAGCCCCGGCGCTTCTGTGCTCTCTCCTGCTTGCTGCACACCCCGGGCTGGCAGGCTGCACGCTTCAGCCTTGGTCATCGGCTGCAGTCCAGTGCAAGGGCCTTCAGCTCCCCCGTCACCTGAAGGTGTGCTCGCAAGAGAGTTCCTCTTCCCCCGTGGAGGTTACCAGATCCTGCTGCTGCTGCTGAAGTCAACTGCAAATCTCACAAGGATTTGTATTAAGCTGATATGAATCAGTGAATTTCATTCTCCTTCTCTTTAATAAGGGGAGATCAGAGACTCCTGCGGTTAATCACCCCGAGTGCTAACGGTTCGACCGAATTAGTTTACACAGGTTTCCTATGGGAGTGTGCTAGATGTTAGAGCTAGCCTGCTTCCACTGAAGTCCCTGGCAAACACTTCAACGGCGTTTGAGTGCAAGAATTTCCAAATTAACCCAGATGCAAACTCTGTTCCTCCCTGGGCCTTCCTCTTTTCTGAGTGTGATTGGGTTGTGTGCTCTAAGGCAGCAGGAGAATAGGAACGGGTGGCAAATGTGAATGAACAGGCCAGTAGTTACACCATAGGGTCGGGCAAGGGTCTGGATGTGGTAGGAGTGCAGGGTGGAGGAAGTAAACACAAGGCATAGTGAGCAAAACTCACATGGAGAGGAAGAGGAACACCACTGCCGCCACCACCACCACCACCACATGTTGACTCGTACTTGCCAGGAGAGCTCTCCGGATTAAATAGCTGTGTGTAGGCTAAATGGATGTATCTCTGGAGACCAAGGAGATAGTACGTACATAAAAGAGGGGAAGGCCCATCATTCACCGAAATTTAATTGAGGTCACATTGGCTTGGAGCCATGGGGTAACACACCCACATTCCCCTGTCTGCCATATACCTGGATGACTCACGTTTTGTCTGCCCTTCACTCTTGCTGTGACTTACAGGTTGGGGGGTGGGGGGGAGAGGGGGGAGGGCGTTTTTATTACTGCTGAGGGCATCACCACCAAGTGCAGAAGTCGTCTCTGCGGCATGGAAGTAGGTGGTGGTGGTGTTTCCGCAGCTTTGTTCTCCACCCTGACTGCATATAAGTATCTGTTAGTCTCCTTTTCACCTTTGGATGCTTACCTGTGAGCCCTCAAGGCTAGAACCTTAATGGTGTGAAAGACAAGAGGAGAAAGAAGTGGCTTGTGCTTTACTAATGTTTATTCTATATTTAGAGTGCATGTTCTCAGAGTTTTATAGAAGACAAGTGGCTTTAGTAGCGGCTCACAAGAGGTATTAGGCAGCTGGACCTTGTTCCTTTGGTGATGCTCTCTGGACTCTTGGGGCTGTGACTCCTTTTGTAACTGAGGTGGTGATTTTCACACAGACCTGGTCAGCTCGGGGTCAGCCTTGTGACGTGCTCATTAACAAGAAGTCTTAGAGAACACGCCGAGCTCCTTTCACTCTGAAGCTTGGGTGAGCAGAAGGGTAATTATGTGCTGCTATCACCGCAGCCATCTTGCTGCAACTCTGAAAAGCTTTGCATGGTTTTGCTTTGGGTACAGCATGCTTGTTTATCAAGCACAAGCTAAGGCTTGCTTGAATCTTGCCATTCGAGTTCTCCGCTATTAAACTTTCAGGCTTTATTCAACAAAATGCAGCTTCTCTGTATTGGTTGGCTGAAGACCCTTAATTTTTGAAACAGGTATCCCACACTTACTCAGAATGACTTCGCCTGCTGCCGCAGCAGTTAGAAATAGTCCGGCAGGCAACGTTGCACCACCAGCACACACACAGGAATTTATTTACTGGGAGCCTCCTTGGTGGTGTTCAATGTCTGTTGGTGCACATCCTAGCCACGGTGCCTTCATGGTTGGCAGGAGCAGGGCATCAGGACAGCCTTGTTTCCCACCCCAGAAGGGTGTGGGAAGGCTATCTGATTTTGCTGGCCTGGGGAAGAGGGCTTGCAGTTGCCACATGGAAAAACTTGCCTCCCCAGGCTTTTGCCACTGGCCTCCCTCTGTCCACCGTATGCTTCGTGCTGTGTAGAAATACTGCAGAGAGGGCTTTGCTCACGTGTATGAAAAACTGTTTTTCAAGGTTCCTGTGTGAGTTTGATTTGCACATCGGGTCTCTGGGAGGCCACCATGGCATCAGCACTGTTTGATGTCCGGATCTCAGCTGGAGTCTTCCAGCACAAGGTATCTCCTGCAGGCTTAGCATCCATCATTGTTATGCTCCTTTTTTTTCTGATAAAAATGAATATTGTCCGTTAATAGGTTGATAAACTACTAGGGGCAACAGCAGTGGTGATTACTGAAGCATGTTGGAATTTGCTTTCTAAGCTCTGAACAAGGTTTTATTCTGTGTTTACGTTCCAAACATCAATAATGCTGTTGACTACTCAGGGAGGCTACCCAAAGGGATGCGTTTGTCTTTGCACTGGGAGGTACTAGGTTTGGCTGTGCTTTCTCAGTTTCCGCATCACACTATTTCGGCAACAGGCTCCCTTGCCTGACAAGGGATGGCTGAAGTCGTTGGCCATGCAACAGATTAATATTTGTGTTTCAAAATATCAAAATGCTTTCCAGTGGAAAGCAAAATATTTCACTGCTTTCACCATTCCTACTTCCCCAGTAACTGTTTGGGTTCTCTTCAGCCTTAGAGAATACTCTAATGCTGCTGCCACCTGTACAAGATGTTTGACTACCTTCCCTCTGCAAACACTTGCTAACCAGCATATGCTTTGACAAAGTTCCCATGTTGACAATGTAAAACCTACTGGCAAAGCTTCATATGCAAAGAGACCAACTTGTGATGGTTGGGGCAACTAGGTTTCCTTTACCTCTGCTGTGGAGGAGCACAGGAACCCAGGGCAGAGCTGCGGCTGGTTTCGTCCGGCCACTGATATTCTGCCACAGCCACTGGCCATAAACATAACTTGTAAAGCACAAGTAGCCCTATGATGGGCATCTCCAGGGTCATCCTACCTCACTCTCCCTGAAAAAATCCCTTCTGAGCCCTGATGATTACAGGTTTGTCCAAGCTCAGAAGCCTGGGGGGCACAGAGGCCTTTCCAGTTTGTGTCTATTTTACGCTGTAGATCTACAGATTCCACTTAATCAATAAATACTTGATCCTCCTTGGTGCCTTCCTGAGCTTCTGCCTTCGGAGAGACCTTCTGACGGGGAGTTCTGCGGTTAATTATGAACTAGCCTAAAAGCACAGGTGGAGGGTGAGGAGAAGAAAGTATTTCCTTTCTGTAGTTTCTGAGGCTTCTGCCTTCCAGATTCCTGCCATTTCCTCTTTCCTATGTACTGCAGAGAAGGGAAGGATCTAACCTCCTGCTCTAAATCAGCCTTGATTTTGTTGTTTACTGCCACAGGCTGGAAAGATTCATCTTTGGTTATGTTTTTTAATGGATTTGGAAAGAGAAAGTAAATATGAGCTTTTTACATATGTGCATTTTTACATGTTGATGAGTTCATCTACTCTACTGTACACAGGAAGAATGCCAGGAGAATTTAGCATAATATGATATTTCAGTCAATATTTAAAAGATGTTTTGGCTTACTGGTTTTTTTAATCAGCAGAACATCTGAGAAACCCTCCCCATCAATGTTTTTTGTTTAAGGATGGGTGTTTCTTCACATTTTATTCAAAACAGAACAAACCCTACTTTTCAGAATTTTCTTTGGATTCATGAATCTTAGCAAGATGTAACACTGTTGGTTAAAAAGTTTTCTGTCTTATGTACCCAAACATCCACATGGGTTGGAATTACTCATTATTTATTTGTACACATTTATTACTAAGGCATTGTTAATAATGGTTGGGTTTACATATTTGCTATTGTAGCATTTATTGTTACATGGAAAGGGAAACTGACCACAGCAGTGTTTATTGGTCCAAATCTAACCTTTCCAAGATTAACTCCAGCTTTTTCTCTTTGATTACACTTTCAAAGCCCTTTTTCTGCACCTCTTTCCCTTGTTGTTGTGCCCCAGGTTTTGAAGAGCAAGTGTCAAAAAAACCAGTGTCCCTTTGTACTGGGTACTGAAATTCATTCCAGGTGAGACATTTCGCTTTCTAAGAAGTGATCAAGGTGTACCTTAGCTGTCTGGGAATCCGACTACTTCATTAGCAAACCAAATTCAGATGGTTACAGGTAAATCCCCTTGATAAGATGAGGTTAGGGTTTATGCTGATTTGGGGCTATGCAAATGAACCACATAGGCAAATCCAAAGCATTATAAAAATAGGTAGTACTTTGAAAAAGTTTAAGATCTGAATCTTAAGGGTCCAAAACTGGAAGCCGTGTGTGAACAAGGCAAAGGCGGGAGCGGGGGGAGGCATGGGGGGGAAAGGATGGTATGGGAGAATACAGAGCAGAGGAATGATTTGAGTATTGCCCAAACCACTGGGTAAGTCAGAAGTTTGCTTCAACTAACTTCTTACAGCATTTTATTTTGCGCTAAACATAAGGTGCCAGAGTTTACATTTAATAACTCTACCCAAGTTAGTCATTTAAATAAGTACTGTCTGTGAATGCATCCCACTAGGGAGCACAGCAGAAGACAGAAAAGAAATCTCTTGCTCAGCAGATGTACACTGTATATAAAACTTGATATATGAATTTCCTCCAGCTCAGGGAAGTCACTGTGTGGATTTTTGAGTTTTTCACTGCCTGCTGCTTTGCACTGGCTGGCCTCCGGGAGTGAGGTGACAGCAGAAAGGCAAACTTCCCAGGAAGGAGGCAGTGATGCTGCTGTGCTGCTGCTGGTGTCTCTCTTTTCCCAGGCAGGACTCGCAGCAAGCACTCAGCAAGATGCTTGTGGCTGGAGGCACACAGGGTTCTGGGTGTGCTCCACAGCTGTCTGCACGGCTCCTAAGATGTGAAATCCCTTTCACAGGGACGTGAAAACAGGATAGAGGTTGTAGGAGGAAAATTTGCAGGCAGCTGAAATGCCTCAGCAAGGCTAGAGGGAATAATAGGGCAAGAGCTGTTCTGATTTCCTCCCCCTTCGTATATAAATGAATGTAAACCAGAGCTGTTTTGAGCTGGAGCAGATGATAATTCTTTTAAGTACACTAGGTCTGCTGTTGTTGCAGCTCTCTTTTCTTTTTCTTTCTTTTTCTTTCTTTCTTGCTTTATTTCTTTCTTCCTCTTTTTCTCCCTTTCTCTCTTTCTCTCTCTCTTTCTTTCTATCATGCTTGCTCTCTCTTTCTTTCATTCTTTCTCTCATTCTTTTTCTCTTCCCCTCTCTCCCCTCCATCCCATTCCATTCTCTGCAGTGATAGCATTTAACCTTACCCGTTTAGTGCAAGGGAATTTGCAATAGTGCTACGGAGCCAAGCTAATAGTTTTGTTTTGGGGGACGGAGCTCTCACTTCGTGGCTGGGTGCATTCATGAGGATCTAGCCCTTGGAGTCCTGTGGCTCAAGTGGAATGAAAGACACATTGCTGGATGTAGGAATTGAGATGAAAGGATCACAAATATGACGGGAGGAATCGGAAATCAAGTAGAAAGGGTGCTTGGTAGGTGGTCTCCATGTCTAATGGATGCAATGAAAAAGCAAGCCACACATCACCATTCAAGCCCCTGCAGGGCTTCAATCTTACTTCCTTTGTTGCAGTGAAGAAAATGCACAACATGGACAGGATTTTCAAGGTGGTGTGTGTGTATGAAAGCTCAGTTTTTTTCTCCAAATTCAAATGACATAAAAGTTCACAAGGTTCCCAGCACTCTGGATCCTCATTATTTAGTATGCATAAGCAAGTTCTCAGGTGATGAGGCGGCACAGGAGCAGCAGGAAGGAGAGACTGGAGAATGCAAATAAAGATGTGCCCACCTTGTGATTCTTAAGGGTGACAGGAGTGAGTTCAAACGAGCATTAGGTCTTATGTCAGAAAGAGGTGGCGGTGAGCTTTTCTTTCTTTAATAATGAGGGACTGTGTAGAAAACTCTGGGCAGGTTTTTTTTTTTGTTTGGTTGTTGGTGGTTTTTTTGTTTGGGTTTGTTTTTTAGGTTTTTTTCCCATACTCTGTTGCAGATGTCTGGTTTTCCTCTGTGTTTTTATTTATTTATAGGCATTTCTATGGCACTCATCACCACAGTATCTGGGCAAATCTTCTTTCCTTTCTTGTATCATGTAATTAAATCTATACAAAATACATATGTTCTTGGCAGAGAAAAAAAAAAAAAAAGTTAAGCTCTGCTTTTGGAAAGGATTTGTGCCCTGCAATTAAACACTGCTTTTACAATATTGTATCTTTCCGTGTACACGTGAGAGGGGAATTATACAGTCTTGTTAAGGCTGTATGCTCATGCTACCCTGGTGTGTGGGGCCACAACACTTGACTTGCAGCCCAGTGCATGGGTGGAAGGGGTAACAGCAGGAAAGCGGGTACTTTTGGGATGGTCGGATTTGACACCTGACTGAGGACCCTGAGGCGTGCTTCTACCTTCCTCACTCATCCAGGCACTGCCTGCATAACTAGTAGTAGACTGAAAGGGAGACCCTAACAGACACACTAACCCTAAATGGGGAATTACGTAGTCACCATCAGACTTTTTGTTTTAGAAGGTAGCTTTCTATTTTTATTGCATTTGTGTGGCCAGGGCTCCTGCACATCCCTTCAGCCCAGGGTTTGCAGGAGGAGAAGCAGCAATAACTGGGGAGAGGCTGGGGCTTTATGGGGAGCCAACAGCATGAGCTGGGACTGGTTACCTCCCCTCCATGTGTGATGTGTCCCATCCTCTAAAGGCAGGTGACTGTATCCTTCTCCTCTGTGGAGTATTTCACAGTGAAATATCCTTCTGGCATCTGTTATAATTGTCGTGGACGTCCTGTAGAGCTGATCTGAAAGACCATGAGGACAAGTTGACAATGGGTCAAAACCAGATTTGACCTGGAAATTGGAGCTAAGGTCTGCCAGTCACACCAGTCAGCTTTGTCCCAGCAGGGCTCAGGCCAGCACAGATGCCTTCCACAGTACCAGGTGAGGGAAACTCTGCTCTAATGTAAGTATACAAACAGATCTGAGCAGTCTGTGCAACAGCTAGGACGATGGTTGTGCAGATGTTCCCTGGCTCAGGTGGGCAACCACTGCAGTGGTCCTTGGCATGGCAGTACCTGGGGGGGCATATTCATACTCAGGTGAACAGGCGATAGTGTTTAGAAATAAGAGCTGGCTCTTAGAGACTCCCTCCCTTCAACAGAGAAGACAGCCTCCTGCCCAGGTGAGACCAGAGAGCAGCCACTGGCATACCTCTTAGGTAGGAATCTGGAGGATGTCAGGTGGTCTGAGTCCCAGGGCAGCACCAACTGCAGCCAACAGGAACACCTTGCATATTCCTGTTGGAGGAAAAAAATCTATCCCGTTCCTTTTTAGAGCAGTTTGTTTCTGTCATTTCAGAAAGAAACAATAGCTGCACGACTTTGAAGCTTGAAGATCATCTCATGAAGAGCCCTGGATCCTCAGAGGCAGCGTATTTGGCTGGCCTCAAAGCTGCACATCCTACACATACCTCACAGCATCCTCAGTTTCCAGGATATCCAACACCATTAGTCACTTGTGAAAACCTTTGGCTGTATTTGGGTTCCTCCTTACAGCCTGTTTGTGGCAGGCACATGTGTAACCCAGGGTTTGTTTGTCCCTTCTGGACTTCAGTACCAGGTACTGCTCACGTGTTTTGTTACCTGGCTGAATCATGCCCTACAGAGACACAGCTATCCCTCATTTCCAAAGGCCAAGTGAGCAGAATTTGGCTTGTCTGAAGCTCCAACAACACATAAGAGTGAGTTATTGCCTTTCTCCTAGGTGGGAAAACCTGTATGCTGATTTTCAGGAGTGAATAACCACAAAACTAATTGAATGCTGATTATAATCATGTCTCCAGATGTCTGAGTTGTTGTGTGTTGTTTGTTGGGGTTTTTTGGTGTTGTTTTGTTGTTTTTTTTTCCTTTCCTTTTAATGCTACTGTTTTATATAGGGCAAAAAAGATGAAGTATGGCTGCCAGAAGATGAAAAGAAGGCATTAATTCATATTACCACTTTCTGGTACTTGGGAGGCTGGGTGAAAGCCTTTTAGCAAGCACTAAGAGATCAGGCGGATAGCTTAGAAATACCGAGATGTTTGGGAAGCATAAGGGGGTTTAGAGTAGGTGCGGACTCCACCCTGGAGGTCTGTCCCTGCTGACAGAGGGAGGCCGCACAACCGAAACGCAGACGAGGACCCGGCGGGGCAGGTACCAGCGAGGCTGCAGGGTCTCGTTGGCCGCAGAGCAGCAGCAGATGGGTTTGCCGAGCCGTGATTAATTGTTTACTAGTGCCACCGTGAGGACTGCCGGGCCGGGCGGGCAGCGCGCCCGGGGACGGGTGGTAGGGAACGGCGTCCCGGCGCTCCCTCACGCCGAGCGACTGGCGGTAAGGAGCCGGGAGACACCGGGGATAACGAGAGCCGACACCTCAAAACCAGCCCTGGGGCTACGGCTGGCCTCGGGCAGCTGCGGGCAGCGCGGGAGCTTCTGCGCCGTGCCGGCGGGGCACAGCGCCCACCGCACCGGCACCGCCCGGGGGAGACCCCCAGCTGACCGGGGTGCCGCTGACCGGGGGGAGCCCCTCCATCTGCCCGGGGTGCCGCTGACCGGGGGGAGACCCTCCATCTGCCCGGGGTGCCCCTGCCCAGGTGAGCCCCTCCATCCCGGAGTGCCACTGCCCCAGGTGTCGCTGGGGACAGACAAAGTAAGGTTCGTGTGAGGTGAGCTTTGCTCCGTTCGTCCAGCTGCACCTCCCGGTGGGATGACTTGCCAGCAGGTCCAGAGAGGTGATTCTTCCGCTTTACTCTGCTCTGGTGAGACTTCACCTGGAGTATTGTGTGCAGGTCTGGAGCCCTCAATATAAGAAGGACATGGGCCTGATGGAGAGGGTCCAGAGGAGGGCCACAAGGATGATCAGGGGGATGGAGCACCTCTGCTACGAGGACAGGCTGAGGGAGCTGGGGTTGTTCAGCCTGGAGAAGAGGAGGCTCTGGGGAGACCTAATAGCAGCCTTCCAGTACCTGAAGGGGGCTACAGGAAGGCTGGGGAGAACCTGTTTACAAAGGCCTGTAGTGACAGGACGAGGGCAATGGCTTTAAACTGGAGGGGAGCAGATTTAGATTGGACATTAGGAGAAAATTCTTTATTGTGAGGGTGGTGGAGCACTGGAACAGGTTGCCCAGGGAGGTGGTTGAGGCCCCATCCCTGGAGATATTCAAGGAGAGGCTCGATGAAGCCCTGGGCAACCTGGTCTAGTTGGGGGTGTCCCTGCTGACTGCGGGGAGGTCAGACTAGATGACCTTTGGAGGTGCCTTCGTGCCTGGACCATTCTATGATCCTGTGACTCTATGACTCGGCCTGGGTTTTCCATGTCGGCAGGAGGTCTCCTACCCTGCCCAAGCACCACTAGCAGCCCAACGGCCAGACGTGAACACCGGTGGCCATGCCTAAACATTTTCTGAGGACGCACCTTTCCCTTTGCCAAGGCAGGTGCAGGCAGCCCCAAATGACCACAGCCTGTTTATTTGAAGTGGGGAGCTTTGTCAGGAGTTTAGGCTGGCAGTGTCATTTTGGGTCAGAGTCAATCCGAGTAAATTAATCAATGCATGGCACTGGCTGCATGGTCCAGCTGGTGCTGGAGGAAATCTCCGAGCATTCCCAGAACAGCCATGCCTTCCAGCTTTAGAAACATAGGAAAGAGGATCCATACAGCAACAGGCTACCTACATGAGCCAATGCCATGCCATAGTTCTTGACTTTTAGCTGTACGCTTTACTGACACATAAATACAGAGATTCTGCAATGCTGTACATCACATAACACAATCCTCCGTGAGCATGTATTCAGGTTTGTTTGTTTGTATCTTATTTAAATATCACTCGGAGGATGAAATTAAAGCTATATTTTTCATCTTACCCTCCAAAGCTGGCCAAAACAAGTGACGAGCTTACAGTCATTCGCGATATCTGGTGTATCTAAGTATGTCCCATGGTGTTTTGGGAGGAAGCATGCAGTAAGTTAAGAACAGGTTAAGGCACTACTTCGGGACTCCAGAGACCTGGCGTCAATTCCCAGCTTTGCCACAGACTCCCAGTGTGACCTGAGGCAAGCTATTTCCCTCCCAAAACACTTTTATAGTCAGAATAGGCAAAATCCTACTTCATGTGAGTTTTGCCTTTGACTCCATGGAGCCAGATCCCACCCACGCATTTCAGAGCTTAAAAATTAAATACAGGCTTAAGCACCTTGCTGAATTAGCGCCAGGACTTCTCTGGGTTTCAGCTTCCTACACCTAGAAGAGGAACAAAGATCACTTCCCTATTCCCACTCACTTTGCATGCCTAGGCTGAAGCCTGTTTGGCGTAGGACTAAGTGTACTGACTGGGACCGTGCTCATGCGTTGTCCTGTTCCCCTGATAAACGGCAGCTCAAGCGAGAACCAGGCTTGTTGGAGGCCTCACGTTTGGCTGCCTTCACGTGCGCTTGGATGCTGTCGTACCTCACCAGCCTCCTCGTGCTGAGAGCGGCTTTCTCCACTACCAGCAAATAGCTGGGAATTAATCATTCACAGACCGCGCTGATAGAGAAAAATCAATGCCTCTGCTTGGACAAATGGTTAGTTTTCTAGTAAGGGGCTCCCTCACTTGTCCCGCCTCTTTGTATTTTCGCGGAGTGGTCTGTTGTGACAGTATACAGCTAAGTTTATATAACTGGCACCTTAGAGCACTCCCCTAAACAGGATATTCCTGTTGGCGAAGGACTGCGCATTTGCCTAAACCAACAGTTGTAAGTTTCAGCAACCCTTGACAGGTACAAACAAGGAACCGCACTGATGGCTGAGGGGAGGAGGGATTACTGTGCTTAACAAGAAATAGACTTTGGCATTTACATGCATATCGCGGATACGCTCTACAAGGTAAACAAATACGGCATAAAAGCATATTTGGCTATTCAAATGACCTGATTGTTCCTATTATGATGATGTCTCCCGGCAAGTATTTAGTAACACGCTAATTGACTTTGCATGCATCAGGAAGAAAACTTTTCACTATCTGTTTCAGGATGGTTCCTGACAACATTTTCTTTCAAGTAGTTTGTGTATTTATTTATTTATTTGTTTATTTCAGGGGACTGTTTGAAACGAAAATAGATCTTGGCTTCCGCTGACAGGCCAGGCTGCTTGTGCCAGGGCTGATGTTTGCCGGGGCACGGGGCAGTGTGGCCAGGCTGTGGTGAGCAGCGCTGGGTGGAAGTCAGGCCTTTGCAGGTCCCTCCTGCAGGTCCAGGTCCTCTCCTTGGCTGGGCAGAAGGCTGATGGGCCGGTGGCAGCTCTGCTCGGCCAGGCGTACAGCAGTGACTTCTGAGCTGCCTCCACTGAATATGCAAAGCAGTAACCAAAGACAGCCCCGGTGAGACTGGGGTTATTTAAGCCTCAGGTACATATGCATGGCTCCAACCTGACGGTTACAGACAGCATTAAGCCGATGAGCACGACCGAGGCCCCCCCGGGATATTTAGCAAACTACTCACCCTCCGCACTAGGTTTTTGATTTCAGCATTAAATGCGTCGTCAAGCAGCTTGTTTAGCTCTTCTGAAGAGGAAGTTAAAAAGTCCATGGGGGAAGCAAAAAGCAAACAGGCCGCTCAGTTCAGCAGCTCTCCATGCTGGGGACGTGCATTAGAACAGCAAATAAGATTTTTAGACATCTGACTGATAAAATGGTTATTAATGCTCCTCTAGTTATGAGAATAAATTTGTTCTGGTCATATGGCAACAGTTGGCAAGCTGAACCATAACCAGCAAGATAAACACTTGTGGTGAAATAACCTTTGACCCCACATTCAAGCTAAGCGGGTAAAATTAATCTAATCAGCCGATTCATTTGACCCTTATTGCACCTACAAAACTTCTGGGAACTCACACAAAATTTCCCCATGTACTAGCTGTTTAATGTGGTTTGAGGGTTATCTTCACGCAGAAAGCCAAGACGGGTCGGTGACGTGCAAAGGTCTATAGAGCACAGTGTTTGTTGACTGCGGGGCAAGGGGGGCACCAGGGCCACGCTCCTGCGCCGTGGTGGTACCCAGCCCGCAGTGACAGCAGGGACCCCCGCAGGGTGGCACGCAGAGGAAAACGGCAAACAGCCTCCCCCCCAACTCCCATACTTGGCAAACGGCTCCCTCATCTACCTCACGGAGGTGCCACAGCTTGGCATTCCATCCGCCGGGACAGACTGCAGCGTTTTATAGGTGATGGTGCCAGCCAAGCCCGGCCACGTGGCAAGTCACTGCCACCCCACAGCTGAAAAGGGTCTTTCAGGGAGGCCGTACGTGGGGGTTGAACTCGCCTTCTGGCCCGGCGTACTTTGGTGAGAATGCAAAAGAATTCAGCCCCGGTTTACAGGACTTGGGGACATGGTGATAGCTTGCTTGTTTCAAAGCAGATCTTGCAGCCTCTGGAGGCATAACCCATCTTTATCCATAATCGTGTGTGCTTCTTAGAAGTGGAGAGGCTGCTGGTACCTGCCAAAATGACCCCTGGTGCCCCGGGCTGTCCTCTGGGCTGAAGCGGTGCCAGAATCCCAGCAGTGCTGCCAGTCCCAGCAAGGACCAAGTGGAGACCCCACGCTGCTGCTGCCTCTCCTTGCCAGCCCGCCACGGACCTGGAAGCACGTTTAACATAAGGGAAAACACATTTAGAAAGAAAGAAGGGGTGGGAAGTAGTGGGGGGAGATACAAGGGAAGGAGTTAAAAGTCTGTTAGTGTCTAAGAATGGTCCTCTGAAGCCTTCTCAAGTCACTGCAGCCACCAGCCCAGCTTTATAAGGTGCTCTACGCTGGCATTTTTGGAAGGACAGCCTCGACTGCAGCAAGAGTTGTGCATGGTCAGTGGGGCCTTGATTTTGTCTGGGCTTGAAGGTACTGCCATCATATACTTACCAAACATTTCAAAGCCTTTGAAAACATTTCGTTTAATTTAACATTTTAATGCTAGGAATGGGCTAGGGTTTAGGTGTGGTGGTTTCACATATTTTTGGAACCTGTTTATCCATCTTTTATTAAGACTCTGAGAAGGCAGCTCAAAATACTTCAGTGACTCCAGTGATGCTGTAATTTCTGCTTCTTTGTTTTCTGAATATGATTAAGTTAAATTCCTGTCTCCATCTCAAGCTTCTTCCTGGAGAGACACTTAAGAGGCCAGCATCACAAGGCTTTGTTGGGTTTGGTTTGGTTTGACTTCAGATCAACGGCGGAGCTGGTGAGCAATGACATGAAAACATATTTTATATCTAGCATATCTTAGACTTACCTTAACAACCTACCTTACAGTTAGATTTTGCGTTTTGTCTTCTTTTATTTAAGAAGACAAGTGAATAATAGGTAATAAAGTATAACTTATGCTTGCTGTCCTTTCACAAACTGACATACTTTATCAGTGGAAAATCAGCAGTGGAGAAATCACTCTGGCAAACGTTCAGCCTGCATCTTATCACAAGGGCAGGGTTTTTTAAAACGTCTTTGGCCATGGTTGCCCCATCTGAAGCAGCTTGAAGGACTTTAGCATTAAGATACTTTTTTTGTTCTCTTGCCCTGCTGCTTCTTCCAAAACATCAAGTGACAGCAACCCAGCTTTACTGGCCATCTCAGAATCCACAGAACCACATGTTTTGAAGGGATGTCACCATGTCTCTAACCAGCTGTTGATAATATGGACCAGTATGCACAGTAGGAGGCTTGTTAATAAAGCCTAAGGAGTAACTTCATATGTTGTGCAACACAAGGAGAGTTTAAGGAAAATTCTGTGCATATGAAGTAGAATTTAGATCTAGAAAAGTCTTCCTCTATTAAGTAATTTTTCTGCCGATATTAGCATAGAACATGAGCATCCAGGTGTTCATCAACCATGGAGCCCATGCTAACTGCCCACATCACAGACCTGGCCCTGTTTGTGGCTTCATGACTAGTTACGGACACAAACCACCAAGCAGGTATTTAAGAGCTTTAGCTGTTCTGTGCCTCATTGTTTTACAATAAGTTATTCCAGGTCAGCTGCTGCATGAATACAGTCTCTCATGCCATACACACCACACGCAGATTTTCATAACACAGTAAAAGGCCTTCAAATGTCACTGTGGATGTTTTTCCAACAAAATACTGTACAAAGGGTATTATCAATTCACAGAAACTTTTCATCCTGTCTGAGGCAAGATATGTACAAAACTGAGATTCTCAAAAGCTATATTTAAGTACTGTCTTACTATAAACTAGGACCTTTGATTCCCTGAGACTTTTGGTTCCCTGCCTACCTATAGGTTTGCAAATAAAGTCTCCTGGGTTTTGCCTCTTTTTTTTTTTTTTTTCCTTCAAATTGCAGCCAATACACTAAAGGGACAAGGCAGCCTGTAGAACTCAAAACTGTGGGTTGCTGCATCTCAGCTGGTGGGTACTACTGGATCCAGCCGAGATTATTCTGAACAAGAACTGGCATTTGCAAGTGCAGAATGAAGTGGAATGCGTTTCCAATTCCCTCCACAAAATACAGTGTTTCTGTCCCTACAGAAGTTACTGTCAGAAGTCCCTATGAGAATAGACAAGGAAGACCTTTGCACTGCATCTTTATTTTTCAGTTTCCCCTCCCTGGGACATGGGCAGGCCCCAGCAGAAGGGTCTCTGCCTCTACACCACTCCTCAAAACAGCAAAATGAAGCAGTCACCACAGTGTTCTGTGCATCCTTCTGTCCCTCCCTCACTTTGCTCCAAAAAGGGATAAACAAACCAACTCAGCACTGCACAGCAGAGATCCTTCTTCACTGAGATGAGTTTTCAGCTCACCGGGACAGCGCTTATTAACTTATGCAAGGGCTTCCCTTTGTTGACTTTCTTTCCTCCCAGCGGCTTGGCTCTTCCCTGTCCCTACAGCAGACGGGCATTTAACTTCTTCATTTGGAATGAGAGCTGCAAGTTTGGAGAAGAGAACAGAAGAGAACACTACCACCTTCAGAGAGCTGGTGGTAGAGCACCTAGAAATGCACATCCGCTGTCACCAAGCACGGCTGCAAGAGCTAAAATCAAAACACCAGAGGCTGCTGCTAATTCTCCTTCTCCTGAGACAGGGTGCTTTTATCTAGCCCCATGCCAAGCGTAGCAGAGCTCTCCTGATCATTTTAGCTTTGTGTTCTAATGCACTATCAGATAAAATTCAGGAACCTTTTTTAAAAAATATCCTACTTTTCTTTACTTACTTGCCTGTAAATGCATTAATTCAGTTTGAAGGGTTTGGGCTTTCTGCAGGATATTTAGACCAGTCGTGAAAAAAGCTGTATCTAAAGTAGTCCAGCAGCAGTCTCAGCTCAGCAAAATCAGATTCCTCTTGGCAGAACTCAGCTTTCAATGCACACTCTCGTGTTCTATCCAGCTACTTGTCACTTGACCACAGTGGTAAACTCTTGCCCACACAACAGTGCTTTTGCACCAGGAGGTGTAAGAAAGGCAAAATGACTTTGTGAAGCATCACTTGGCATGCTTTTTATTGGCACTAACACTACAAAGAAAAAGAGAGAGCTGTAGATAATGTTACACCCCGTCAGATGCTGGCAATCCCGAGTTGTGCAGCATGTAATGATCCAACCCGTGTGCAGCACCCTGTGCAGATCCAGTCCATGGAAGGGTTATCTCATTTTTTTTGTCATTTGAGACATTATGGAATTTTCTTACAAGAAAGCATCCCTATTCATCATGCCCCCTGTCAAACAAAGACAATGTTCGAGTGGGATCTTCTTGCTGCATGTTTAGAAAAACCATGCCAGTGGTGTAATTGCCAGCACTGATTGGGGAGCTAGGGGGGCTGCTTCACAGCTGAGGGATGCCAGCAGCACAGCAGTGCCTGAAGGCCACGCTGGCCCTACAGCCCCACACAGTCCTGTGCCTGCTCCAGTTCACTGTCACACAGATCACTAATGCCTCAGTGCACAGCTCTCTCCTGGTCAGTGGTACAAGTACTCCTACGTTCTCCTGGTCAGTGGTACCATTGCATAGGGAAGAGTGTGGCCAGTAGGTCGAGAGAGGTCATTCTCCCCCTCTGCTCTGCACTGGTGAGGCCACAACTGGAATACTGCATCCAGTTCTGGGCTCCCCAGTTCAAGAGGGACAGGGAACTACTGGAGAGAGTCCAACGTAGGGCAACTAAGATAATTAAGGGATTGGAGCACCTCCCTTACGAGGAAAGGCTGAGAGAGCTGGGGCTCTTTAGCCTGGAGAAGAGAAGGCTGAGGGGAGACCTTATCTATGTTTACAAGTACCTAAAGGGTGGGCTGAAGGATGTTGGAGCCGGACTCTTTTCAGTGGTTTCCAGCGATAGGACAAGGGGCAACGGGCACAAGCTGGAACATGGGAAGTTCCAATCAAATATGAGGAAGAACTTCTTTATGGTGATGGTGACAGAGCCCTGGAACAGGCTGCCCAGGGAGGTGGTGGAGTCCCCTTCTCTGGAGATCTTCAAGACCCACCTGGATGCAGTCCTGAGTAACGTTCTCTGGGCGATCCTGCTTTAGCAGGGGAGTTGGACTAGCTGATCTCTAGAGGTCCCTTCCAACTCTGACAATTCTGTGATTCTGTGATTCTCTGATTCTTATTGCATTGAGGCTTCTGGGGCAGTGACTGCAGAGAAGCCTCAGCCTCATCCACTGCCTGTCACAGTTACACGGCGCGGACTAATGAGGAGAAAGCATCCAAATTTTGTTTTCTCTTGATGACTGCTATGGTTTGGGCCAAATTGGCCAATTATGGGTGACAGATGCTCTCTTCCCACTTCTTGCTCTGAGGAGAAGAGGAGGAGAAATACAGGGATTTAGGGGTTTACAAGGAACTAAACTACCTCAATGAAATAGTAATAATAAAATAAAAAGAAAATTATAAAATAGATACAATATATACAAAACTGTATCAAGCTCCCATGATGACGTCACCATCAGGCACTGGGGAAGCCCCAGACTGGACTGAGTGATGGATGGGAAAGGGATTCCAGCTCTGGAGTCAGGAACACCCGGACTGGGGTCAAAGGCAGATGAACAGACAGGGTCCTCTTTGGATGTTGGCCATTGAAGAAAGAGAGCTGACCCTTTGATCCCTCAGCTTTTATACTGAGCATGGGGCAGATGGGATGGAATACCCTGTTGGTCAGGTTTGGGTCCCTTGTCCTGTCCATTCCTCCCTGCAGCTGGGACCCCTCTACGCTTTTCCGTTTCTAACTCTCTAGTGGGGCAAATAACAAAATTAGCTGATCTTGGTTGTCACAGCAATAAGTGCAAGCAAGAGCCTCTCTGCGCAGCATTCCCTGGCATGAAGTACAAACACTGGTCTTATCACTCTAAAAGCAAACAGTTTTCTCCACAAAATGCTGTTTATTTCAGAGAGTTAGAAGAGGCCTAGCTGAGAAGTAAAATAACTGAACAGAAAGTTGGTTCTACTTTACCTCAGACCAGGACACTGGCTTAGCTAAAACATAGTCTCAGTGACAGGAGAGCTACTAAGCTGGTATATCTGCTCTGGAGGCAACCAGCCAGAGTCACAGGTGAGTGGCCTCACCTCCTTAGTTCATCGCCACCAACCCGGTTTGAAGGCAAAAAGCACCTTCTCACCAGAGCGTGATAACCTGTTGAAGGGGTGCCAGCAGGTGTGGGAGGGCAGGAATGGCTCAGACACCCTGCAGCTGGCCTCAAAGCAGCAGCCCAGCTAGGGACATGGCTGTTTCGGAGCATGCCTTGCTATTCCAGGAACATGGACCTGCCAGCCAAGAGAGGACGTATTCTGAGCATTGTTCAGTGATCCAAAAAACACTTCTAGAAAAGAGCTGTTAGGCTAATATGCCCTGGAGCAGAGGTCTTGCACCAAATTACCACCTCGGGCCTGCTGCTGCAGAGATTTCTGTCGGAAAACCACAGGAGGGCTGTTAATCAAAGTAAATTGGTGTTAGTCTGCTGGCTGCAGTGGAGCGGCTCCAGCGCTTTCGGTGCCGCGGAGCCTCATGCCAGGAGGGACGGCAGATTTTGGATGCTGCTGTGTGTGCATAATTGGACACGCCTGATCCGGGCAGGCTCGCCAGGACCCTGGTGAGGTTTGCAAATGCATTTGGCAAAAAGCATGCCAGGAAAAGCTGCTGAGCCTAAACATCCTGGAAGGTTCACCTCTTCTGGGAAATCTTTCTCTGGCGTGTGAAATAGCCAGCCAGCCAGCCACAGTCAGAGTGTGGTGGGTGGTAAAGATCAGCAAATCTCACACTCACTTCTTAAGAGGTGCTTTAAAAATATCAAGCAAACAAAATTCCCAAATCCCATGCCATTGGAACCAAAGGTTTTTATATTTTGGTGCAAACAATAAATGCCTATCAACCTAGAGGTAATTTGAGGTGCAGACAGATGACTTCAGTTTCTCAGCTACTGGACAAGACAGTCTGATACTTCTCATTACTGGCATGACTAGCTGAGATTTGGGCTAGCAATCCAGGAGAGAGACGTCTAAGAATCCATTGCCTTCCAGCTTCCTACCCCTGCTTGTTTGAGGAAGCAAAAAACAGCTGTGCAGCAGTGACTTACCCTTGTCATTTCTCCCTGGCAGGTAAGCTGATCAGTCTTACAGTTTTTCTTCGAATGATAAGAAGATTCACACCTTATGAGAACGAAAAATGTCATTACAGATTCCTGTTCTCAAGAGAGTGTCTGCTTTTATGCAGTTATCTTTCTATTTATACCAGCCAGAGCAGACCTCAAACACAAATGTTCCTGCCCCCTCTTAAAACAACTGAGACACTTTATACTCATCCCTTGGAGATGTGCAGGACACACCAGAGCTGAAAGACAAATTCTTCTCTCCAGGCCACAGCCAAACCACAATCAAAGCATCAGTGTGGAAGCCCTGCTTAGAATATTTGTGTTTGTGTTGCCACATTTACGAGGTTTGTGCTTCACACTGCATGACATGTTCTCAATGCACACCGTAAACCTCTGTTTACACACAAAACTTCGCCTCCCTTAAGTAATAATAAGCGTTGAGCCTGTAGCACATGCTGACTAAAGCAAGTAGACATATGCTTCATAAGGCACCCGCTACAGCATGTCTGATGCAGCGACAAATCTGGCTCTTTGAAAAAGAGAAACCCAACCAACCACCAAATGAACAGTCACCAGCTGCAAACCACCTGAAACACTGCTGTGCTTTGTATCAGGAGCGGTGATGTGGCCCAAAGCCCCAGGGTCATGTCAGGCTTTGACATGAGCCTGGCACACTCACCCCACCTGCCTCTGCTGCACCCTGTGTAGGAGCAGAGGATCTGCACTCCCTCCTGGCCTCTCCCATTTCAGTAGAAATTAAAAACCAATTTAGGGCCACAAAGGACACTCTCCACCTTGCAGTATGGATGGGAAGCAGCTCTTCTGCCCTTGAGCCAAGATCAAGAGAGCAGCCCCAGCCCCGTGATGGAGCTGGTCTGAGCTGTGTGCCGTCTAACAGCAGAGGTGCAGCGTGTGTGCACCCAAAGGGCTCTCGTGGCATCAGGGGCATCCCCAAAGACAAGCAGCTGTGGGGCCAATTAGCCCTGGCCAGCAGGTGAGCACACTCAGCTGCACGGCGTGGTACCTCCAGAGGGAACGACACCCTCCAAAACCTCAGCACTGTGTCATATCGTCTCACTAATTAACGTGTTGCCAAGTGGCCTTAGGCATACCTTTCCCCCTGCGAGTAGCACCGTGGGGAGACTCTGCCCGCTGACTTGAAGACCTTAAGGCACAGAGGAAAGACAAAGGGTGGGATGTGAAGTGGCTCACCCGGGGTGCCTGTGGAGTTAGTGGCGGGGTTGGGAACGGGTCCCAGCCCTGCTGGAGGTCTCCTTGCAGGGCAGGGTGCAGCAGCGCTTCACCTCAGCGCTTCGTTTGGCAGGATGCTCACGCTGCAGGATGCTCACACTGCCGTCGCAGCGTTTTCTGTTCCAGCTGCAGCATGGCTACGTGTGGCAAGGACAGGAAAGATGGGACCCGCTGCCCTGAGTCAGAGCTGGCTTTTTTCTCTGCTCTACAAAAAAACCACCCGGAAATTTTAAAGGATTACTACTCAACGATCACGGTGAATGGCTTCAGCTGTTTGCTTTCCATGTGCCTTACCAAAGTTTGGAATTCGACTTCTGGATCTATATTTGAACCCAAGTGTCTTCATCCTGGAATTTGATTCAACCAAGGTCCGTATTGGGCTGTGAAACTAAATACCTTCCAGATGGCTCCTTTTTAGTAGGTGTTTGAGCATGTTTCAGTGTGGTATTTAGCATATGGGAAAAGCACAACAAAACAAAACAGACCCACTATTTCATCATATGTATCTGAAATTTGTATCTAGGATCTATAAACAAAAAAGATGAATGTTTCACAATAAAATATGGCATATGACCATGTGAGCTTGGGCTGCTAGGGCTGCCCTCATGGAAGAGCTGGCAGATGGGTGCGAAGCCAGCATGAGCAGCAAAGCTGATGTACGTCGAGACTCAGTGCTATGTGGTGTGTGGGTACAGATAAACACAGGCAGATAACCATTAAGTGGTGAGCAGAGAGCCCTGCTGGCTTGCTGTTCTTTGTCTCCGTTCTGTTATTATTCAAACACTGATTAAGTCCTCACACATATCAATCTCTGCTTCAGGAAGCCTGCGTAGACACACTGTTTTGAAATGATCTTCACTGTTTCAAGTCTTCACAGTGGTGGCACACCATGCTTTGCTTCTGATCCATCTTATAAAAGGTGGGTGGAAGAGGAGAAGGACCTGTTCCTTATTTGGTTTTTAAACAGCCATTTTTATTTATATAGGATGGACTCTTGAGTTTCCCAGCCTTGGATCACCTACTCCTCTAGCTTGTGGGTGGAGGGAAATGTTTCTGTCGAGGGAGCTTAGAGTAAGTGCTGCACCAGGCTTATTCCCTCCATCCTCCCTGGATGCCAAGGTCATGCTGCCACAAGCCCCAAGGAAGGTCGCTTGGCCAGCAGGGCTAACAACACTGGCTACTCCTCTTCTGGCTCAGCAGAGGTTCAGCATTGGGCTTATATCTTATTTACCTTCAAACTCACCTCTCTCAGTGGATCTGGAGAGCTGTTACAGCCTAATGAAAAGCTGCTGTAAAGCAATCAGCCTTTGACACAGCCACAGTTAACACAGAGGTGGTGCCTCCATTCTCTCTGAGGTCAAGGTGCAGGGATGAGCTTGTTCATGACACCCTGCTATAGTAGAAGAAAACAGCCCAAGCTGATTTTCCCAGATCTCAGCCCAATGGAAGATGTTTTGAGTGTCCCTTTCTGTGTAGATCCCCCGTTCCTTGGATGAGGCAATTTCGCACAGACTTGCACATGCTTCCTACAAATATCAGACCCATCCAAAGCCTGGAAAGGGTGGGAAATCTTCAAGAGGACACAAACACCAAAATACTCAGTATTGATGAGACAGGAAGCCATCAAGAGGCTGCAGAGCATGGATCAACATAAATGCAACAGCCAGACAAGCCTAAGCGTTCCTAGGAGAAGTCCAGGCTCTTGTTTTGCAGTGTGGGACACAAAGCTGGAGAGTGTTTTTTGGGCCAGACAGAAACCAAACTTGTTCTCCTGGCGTATACCATCAGCTCCACGGTGGTGATGGAGTCACAGTGGAGTCACAGGAGCTCAGAACTGGCACAGGGTGTGGAAACTGGGGCCATGCAAATCTGTGGAAAGCCAAGGCATGTATTTCACATTGCATAATGACAATCTGAAGCAAGGGCAACAAAGCACTTCAGGGTTCTCACTGCTGCGATGGCAAGCTACAGTATTTTATGTTACATTTTTGGAAATAGAGAGTAGAGGGGTTAAGGATGTCACTGAAATCTTCCAGCACTCCTGTGTTTTGAGGCAAAATCACAAATCCAGTTCTACAGAAGGGACACTGAGGCAGAGAAACGTACTAATTAATTGCATAGCAAGGCATTGATTGGAAACAACAAACCAGCACACAAGAATAAATCAGCCCAAAAGCGCATGCCATTCCTCATGTGCTTTCTTCCACTGTGACCAACACCATCTGCTTAGAAAAAAAACAGGCATATGTTGCTATACTGAGACTTCTCTGAAACCTAACTTTGCTCATTTATAGTCTTTGGTTATCTCTGCACTACAGCACAATGCAGAAATAATGCATTTTTAAAAAAAAGGGCATGCCACATCCTACAGTGTTTACCATCTAACAGAGAAAGGCTTAAGAGGAACTAAGAGGATTTGAAAGCTGGAATTGGACACATTCAAATTAGAAACAAGGGCTACCCTTTTAACAGGAAGGATGGATGACACTGTAATCAACAGCAGACGGAAGCCACAGAGTTACTGCCCCTTGACACTCTCATATTATGTTAGGCTAGGAAGATGTGTACAAGTTAAAACTAGTTATTGGTGTTGGCATATTGGCTGCTGGTGGTGAAGATCAGGGCCAGAAGACCTGCTGGTCCTCTGTTTCATGAATTCATAAGATTCAATGAAAAGCTTATCTGTATTCACAGCACATCCTCTCTCTTTCCATGCTTTTTCTGTTTACCTTTCAGTTGGATCCCCAACCTATGTAATTATTTTTTTTTGTTTGGCAGCACATGTGCTCCATGGAAAGGAAGCAGGCATGACTTCAGGGGGCTGGGACCGCTGTGTGTCGCATACCACTGGTTGGAGCTGCGCCTGACATTGTTCCCTCCAGGGAGGGCTCAGGATGGGCTCTGCCCTCAGGAGTGATGAGGTCAATTCCCACCAGAACTGTATGACTCTCATTAGAGACTTTCTGAGTTTTATTTCCCTCGTGGACTAAGCATGGAGAGTGTTAAGTGCCAGCACACCCGTGTACATCAGTGCAGAAGGTACAGTCTCCAGGGCTGCCCACGGTGAGGATTTCCATGCCTGTCCCCAGAGCTGCAGAGGCTCCATGCAGCAACTGAGTCACACAGCAGAAAGCTAGAAGTTCCCAACATGGCTGTTCTATGGTCTCATTTGTGAAGTGGGCAGTGGGAATGAATTGTCTAACTGCGTGTTTCATCTCAGTTTTAAATGGCATGGCTGAGTAAAGCAGATTTTTCTGAGACCCTCACCAGCTCAGAGGCATGAGCACTGTCACCAGATGGGCCAGGCTTACTGGTCTGGAAGAGACACCTGGGACTTCTGTGTCCAGGGCAGACATTTTAAGAACCCCTGAAACAATTAGATTATGCATGGCACAAGTAAAACTCACTAATGTGTAGTTCACCCCCAACTCCAAGCACTGTAAGATAAGATTTCCCCCCAGCCATCCCCATGTGGCAGTCTGAACTGGAGCAGGCATGCTTAAAATGATCCTGGATATGAACTGAAGTAGAACAGTTTATTGGTGTTGAAACAACAGAATTTTTCATTGTTCTCTCTCAGGGGGGGCATGCCTTTGCCTCTCACACATTTATGAAGGAAATTAATCCGTATTCCTCATGGGTATCAGTAATGGGACAGTGGCCACCAGGACCAAGCTCTTGGATCATGGTCCCAGCTGTTACGATAATGCAAAGGCACAGCTGGCTGATGGTGCATTTCATTTTTATTTATTCTTGTTCCACACAGGAATTTAGTCCCTTGGCTTTGTTCTTTAGCTCCGTTAACTCCTCAGTGTGAAAGTCTCTGGCAAAACCACAAATTAGGTACGTTTCCCAGTCAGGTACTATCAGGAGAGTTGACTTTTCTCCAGGCCCAAAAAAACAGCAAACTGAGCTGATATACAAAAGCTAATCAGTACAGAAAAAGGCAACATTTTTGCTACTGGAGACTTTTCCGTAAGATCTGGAAACAACCATTTGCCAGCATCTGTCCTATGTGACTGTTTAGGTGATGCAGGAGACCATAAACCCCACCTGACAGGACAGCCAGAGAGGAAGCAGTGAACTATGGCTGCAGGCAGCAACCTGTTCTGTAGCTTTTTGACCACAGAAGCTTTGAGGACCTCTCTTTTCCTATGCATTGCTTTTTCGGAAAGGCACACGAAGCAGTTGAATGCCACAAGCAACAATTTACTGAGATGGTGTTCATCCCAGGTAGGTTGTTGATCAGCTGTGAGACACACCACCACTGAGCAAGGTGGCATTGACCGAACAACCTTGGGCTGAAGGTGAGACAATGGTGGGGCTGTGATTCTGACTCAGCTGCAGACCTGCTGGAGGCATTGCAGGGGTAAGGTAACAACTCCCGCAAGGAACCTGCAATTAACCATGTGAGGTGACGTGCAAATCACATCATCCAGTTCCTCTTGCAGGCCTGTGATTTCAGACTGGCAGCTGCACACAGCAGGGGCTGCCTTTTGCCACCAGTACACACAGCTGCTAGTGTAAGGTCACCCAGCCTGAAATACAACTTGCTCCAGCCTGTTGTTTGAGGGGCTGAACAACCTGAGAGACATAACCTTTGTCCCTTCCCCATAAACTTCTTCCTCTACTGGTTGCTTTTTTTCATCTTGTTCCTATATTAGAGCCTCAGCATAATTATAGTCTCCAAAAAGCAGCAGTTTCATTCCTTATTACCCCAGTGAATGCTGTTAGTGCAGTAGCATTGCTGGCTGAAAGGGCTGCTCCAGCAAAATAGGAAGATGGATATGTATGTATTTTAAGTCACTCTTCATGCACATGGAGTGCAGCACGGAAGGGTGGACTAGAGACCTCTAGAGGTCTCAATCCATTTACAACGTCATGGGATTTTGTGAGGGACACCTTTGTATTAGCTTTGATCAACTCCAAAGAAAGCCAGTGACAGAACTACTCAAGCTGGCGTGGGGACAGAGGGACAGGATCTGTGATGCCATGTAGAAAGTATAAGGTCAATAAATGCTCTTTTATGGCAAAATATGTAGAGCAATGCTATTTGCTTACTTGAGAAGGCAGACTGCCTCCCCACTCGGTAACACTCCAGTGCACAGGAAGCCTGCCCCTCAGGAAACATTAAAAATGCCCTTGAGTTTACACATAGGATGTGGGGCCCTCTCACACATGGCATTGAGATTTCTACTGGCCTTTTCAATAGCCAGCATGTACAGACAGACACATCCAATGTGGAAATAAGCAGGCTGACAGTTCAGCATCAGTTTTGGATGAGCTCTATCCCCACAGAGTCGAAGGCTGAAGAAGCTGCGCCCTGCGGGGAGAGCTTAGCCTACAGCTCACCCACGATCTAGCTAAAGGCTGGAGGTTGCTGGAAGCACCTGGCTGTGGAGAGCACTGATGAGATGCAGACAGGGCTGCTGGGAGGTGAGCTGGGGAGGTGAGCTGGGTGCGCTGGCACAGACTCAAGCAGAGGCTGCACAGCCACCAAACATCACTTACTGTGATTATTTCCAAGCCAACATATCCTCTTGCCTGAACACCTTTCCTTCAACACTCCCTGCGGCTTTGACGTTAGTTAGGTTTCCTTTGTGTGACCATATTTGGTCTCCTGTATGCTCCTGGGATCACACGGGGGCAGATACTTGGGAAAGGTGCGGAGGGAATGTAATGGTAGTGAAATGAGCAGAGATCGAGATGGTAGACCTGCATCTGAGGGCTGGAGTAAAGCTACCTCACTATGCTAAGCCTGGGTTACTGTAAAATACTCCTTGGGGATTATCAAACATATTACTGCTGAAGATACCAAACACCTCAGGGGCACCAGATGTAGTACCAGAACTCAGATTTCCTTAGTTTCATGTGTTGGATATTCAAAAAAAGGGTCCACTTCTATTTTTACAGCTTTGGCCAAAATCTCATATTCTGTCACAAGGATATGGAAGGGATAAAGTTTATTCAACTTAAAATGTATACTTTAACCACAAACGTGCTCATTGAAGCTTAAGATCTTTGGACAGTAGTGATGTCAGTTAAGGGAGCAGGACTTGCCAGCAGCCATACAGTTTCCTCATGTGTCTCTCAGGGTAGGCCATGCTTCAGTGTCACAGCACAAGTATCTAGGTGTGTTGTTACATGGGTCCCAAAGACATGCCTTTACCGTTGTGGGGTAGTGTCTCTAGGCTTTCCTCTCTGCTGAGGGTGTGAAAGAGTCCCTACCAGCAAGCTAGCTGTGGACCAAAGATCAGACCGAGGAGGTGGGCTGAGCTGACTGACATAGATGACTTCATCTTCCTAAAGCATGTGCTGGACAAAGCTCACTCCTGCCCCAGCTGGTGAACGAGGAGTGGCAAGTCAGGGACCTAGGGACATCCTTTCCCAAACCAGGTTGTGCTAGGACTGCCACCACCACTGTCCTCACAGCATTATCCCAGTGCCCTGCCACCAGATGGTGCAAGCTCCCGAGCAGCACAGCAACCCACCCAGCCCAGGCCACGCCAGGGGGAGGCAGAACTGGTCTTCATGGCAGGCTTCTGGCCACCGTGACTTGCTTTGCTGACAAAAGTCAGCAAATGTTCACCTATTTTAGTCCATTTTCTTAGACCTTTCATTAACTAGACCCCACAGGAACATAAGAGATTACCTGTTTCTGAGGTACATGTTAACGCAGGCCCACATTTCATAGAGCCATCCCAGGAGCAGAAACCCAAGCAAAGATGCCACCATGGGAACACTCACACTGAAGCAGTTTCCTACAGCTTTGTACAAAATATTCTTGTCTTTTTTGGTTTTTTGGGGTTTTTTTGGTTGTTTTTTCTGAGCCCCCACCAAAAGCATCTCTGGATCCTTTCCCTGTCTCCAGCTCCCTTTTGCTATGAAACCACCCCCTTTTTTTACACATCTTTACCCCTCGGGTTAAGCAAACAGAAGCTGATTCACAACAGGCCTGTTGATTCACTTGCCAGTGGGATAAAAGGCTGTTTCACCAGCCTTTCCACCTCCTCGTGTGAAAAATCAGTTATGATACAGAGTTCACATGCTCTAAGGCTGTTTGCTGCTGGGTCACTTGTGGTTAGCAAATGGATCCAGAAGTTACTCAGGGGTGAGCCCTCAAAGACAGAGATGGTCAGAGAGGGACAAGCAAGTGGAATGCCTAATCCCTGATTTCCTTAGGAAACCAGTTTTAAAATAACTTTGCATCTAAATAAGTACTTTGGTTTTCCTAGGAGCTAAACTCCTGGGAGAATTTGGCCCAGGGTGCTGCAAAATGCTGATCTCTGCAATCAGCCAGAAAGAAGATACTGGAAGTCCTGAGGTATCACCACCTATCTTTGTCCTTAATTACATATTTTACATGACCTATTCCTTGATACAGGGTCATTACGAGTAAAGGAAGTCTGCAAAAGTGCTCATTTACATTATGCAGACTTCTCCGTTCGTAGTTTGGCTAATTGGTGTGTGTCACGTTGAGATACCTCACAGGACTCTCAGAGAGGTTCAATAAGCATTAGCTATGAATTGAACTTCAACTTACCCTTAGTAAGCTTGCAGAAGACACTGAACTAGGTGGGAGTGTTGATCTGCTTGAGGGTCGGAAGGCTCTACAGAGGGATCTGGACGGGTTGGATCAATGGGCCAAGGCCAATGGGATGAGGTTTAATAAGGCCAAGTGCCGGGTCCTGCATTTTGGTCACAACAACCCTGGGCAACGCTACAGGCTCGGGGAAGAGTGGCTGGAAAGCTGCCCAGAAGAAAAGGACCTGGGGGTGTTTGTGGACTGCCAGCTTAACACGAGCCAGCAGTGTGCCCAGGTGGCCAAGAAGGCCAACGGCATCCTGGCCTGTATCAGGAATAGCGTGGCCAGCAGGAGTAGGGAAGTCATCATGCCCCTGTACTTGACACTGGTGAGGCCTCACCTCAAGTGCTGTGTTCACTTCTGGGCCCCTCACTACTGGAAGGACATTGAGCTGCTGGAGCGTGTTCAGAAGAGCCACCAAGCTGGTGAGGGGTCTAGAGAACAAGTCATATGAGGGGAGGTTGAGGGAACTGGGCATGTTTAGTCTGGAGAAGAGGAGGCTCAGGGGAGACCTCATTGCCCTCTACAACTACCTGAAAGGAGACTGTAGAGAGGTGGGTGTTGGCCTCTTCTCCCAAGGGAATAATGACAGGACCAGAGGAAATGGTCTGAAGTTGTGGCAGGGGAGGTTTAGATTAGATATTAGGAAGAATTACTTTACTGAGAGGGTGGTCAGGCACTGGAACAGCCTGCCCAGGGAGGTGGTGGAGTCACCACCCCTGGAGGTATTAAAAAAGGTGTAGACATGGCACTTCAGGGCACGCTCTAGTGCCCGAGATTGTTGGGTTGGGGTTTTTTTTGTTGTTGTTGGTGGTGGTGGTGGTTTTTTTTTTTGTGTGTGTGTATGGCTGGACTCAATGATCTCAAAGTTCCCTTCCAACCATGAAGATTCTGTGTAATTCTGTGTGATTTTTCCCTTGCAGTGGTGCTGGCAAGAGAAAATTACAGTCGGAGGAAACTGGCAAACAAAGCTGCATAAAAGCAATCCAAACGCATGCAGCAGAGGAGCCTGAAGCCTGTTTGCTCTGTGAATTTTAAATGTGGCAAGACTGACAGCATCAGGCAGGGTTCAGCACCTCTGGTGACCTTGCATCCATCCACACATGCAGACGCAGCCTTCCCTGAGAGCCTGCAGACTGCGCTTACCCAGCCAACCCCTTCAGCCACCCTCAGGACACCACAGGGGATGGCTTCACACCCACCGAGCCTTTCACAGATTATCCTGCACGTTCCATACGTGCAGCGTGCAGGCACACACACGCACAGAGGCGCCAGCTCCCTTCTCACTGAAGCAGGCTTGGCGCTTGAGCCGCAGCAGCTCTGAGCCAGCCCGTACAGTGACCTCCAGCCAAACTAAGTCCTGAGTGGCGGGATGGAGAACGGGACACCCTCCTCCCCCACGTAACTGTAGCTGATCCAAGGACATCTGCAAGCAGAAAGGAGTGCCTGGTGTAGGAATGTTTGTGCTTGCAAGGAATTGCAAACATCTTCTAATTCTGGAAGAATCTGCAAACAGCTGGCACATAAAGTGCCACCTCATTCCTGGTACACGAGCTTCAGACTAACACCTCCTTCAGGGAGCAAAATGGCAATTGCTTCTGGGTTATACTGACAGAGTCTAACTGATGCTATTAATACCATCCAGCATGCCTTATGGAATAAACATTTTATTTCAATGAGATTACTGTGTTGACTCCATACACTTGAATTTTCCAAGGTGTTTTATATTACAGTCTGTTGTAAGATCTTGCATTATGGAAGTTTAAGAGGATAGACATGATATGAATAAACACTCTCTCCAGTGACAGGTCTTCCAAGTTCTGTGGTTGCTAATGAGATCATGAGAAATGTGTGGGTCTGTTTTACCAACAGCCCCAGATGCAATCCTTGCTGCAATATTGTTTTGTTTGACTACCCGCTATCTAGACAACAATGCCAAATCTACACAAGCAAACTCAGTGGATGACTCAGAGGCTGTAGGAAAGTAAAACCTAAGGAGGATGGGTCATCCCTAGAGAATGATCTGAAACAACCGGTTAATGGTCACAAAACAACAAATCCCATATTTTTGTAGAGCTAAAAACTAGGTACCACCTCTGGGGACAGAAATTAAGTCATACCAACGGGGTGGGACACTATCCTGAGACACAGCTCAGCTCAGATATTGGCATATGGATAAGGCATCAGATGCTAGAGAACATCTCATACTTGCCAACAAGGATAGCTGCTGAAGTGGCTAGCAGTTGAAACTTAGCAGTTCTTAAGATATGGGCTATAAGCCTGCATGTTGCCAGCTATCTATGATGGCCTGTTTCACCTTGGAATTCTGAAAAACACCACAAATTTCCCTTTTTCCCCATGCAACTCTCAATTTTTTAGGAAGTGTTTAGTGCTTGACTTCAGGCAGAGGAAGTAGAGAGGACATAGACACCAGCCAGGACTTGGTGCTGAGAAGAAACATAACCTCATTACACTTTGAGAAATAATAAAACAAAATAACCAAAACCAAAACAAACCCCAGAGTGTTTATAGATGTGAAGAAGAAATTACTTCCCTACAGCAGGTCAGGTTGGCATGGGCACAAGTGGGCTGACTTCTGCAATAAATTACATGGATTGCCAGCAAGGATCATGTGGCTAAGAAATCAAGTCCTGGGACTTCATCTTTTGTGCTTGGCAAAATTTAATGTCCTAAAAAAGGGCAATATCTTTGCTTAGCCTAAAACTGATGTCAGGAGAGCAGGAGGTATTTTATTGTAATGCTCATCAGGTTCCCTGGTTTCCAACTCTGAAGATCTCTGCAAGAGAGACTGAAAGACAGGACAGTTGGATGGCTGTGGGGATTCAGAACAGCCAAAAAGCCACAAAGACTCACATTGTCAGAAGCAATGCACAATTTCCAAGAAGTTAAATACAGAATTAACCAGATTTTCTAGAAGTGTGCCTGGTACCTCCTAGTAAAGTCCATCCAAATAATTTTCTAAATGCACAGCTCCTTCCTGAAAATATGCCCCACTGCATTCTTCCATACAGACTTCACTCTGTGTCAAGCAAAATGCTGTCCCCTTTCCCTTCATGTGTTTTAAACCATAACCCCCGACTAAAGATTGCAAACTAATGTTTCTAGCATAACTCTTTTCTGGAAAAAAGCTTTCGGAATTCCATAGGGATAGACTTTCATCTGACTTCCCTTCTGAAAAGACTTAGCTATCTAGCATTAAGGCCCTAATCCCTCTTCCCTCTCTTCTACCCACACTGTCCATCAAATCCAACAAAGAAGCACATGAAAAGGAAATCACACCACTGCTGCTTCCCACCGGTTGTGTGTCATTTTGATCTCATCTCTGTAAAACAATATTGTGCCTGTCTTGGAGGGCTTTTAAAGCAGTAAATGAGTCAGTTAGCAGTCCTCCTGGATGTCTGGTTGGTAGCTTCTAAGGCTTTCATTTATGAAGGCTCAAATTGTTACTTTTTCTGCACAGTGCCATATTTGTATTGTTTGACAAAGGGCATAAGACCTTTTGCAGATGGCTTTAAGGCTCAAGAAGAATTAGTTGCCTACTGTCAACTTGAAAAGGTCTTTTGAATAGCAGGGTTCCCACCATTTATACTCTCTGTTGGCTCAAAATATTCTTGAGTGTATGGGCCGTGAACTTTCCTTAACCAGCAATGCAGTTCATATTTTTTAAATCTTCAATCTCTTCGCTAACATTGCAGTTTCTGGAGCAAAGCTTGGTCATTGCCATACTTCACAAAATATGTGCTGGACTAGGTCCAGAGAAGGACAACAAAGCTGGTGAGGGGTCTGGAGAGCAAGTCTTACGAGGAGTGACTGACGGAGTTGGGGTTGTTCAGCCTAGAGAAACAGAGGCTGAGTAGAGTCCTTATCCCTCTCTACAACTACCTGAAAGGAGGTTGTAGAGAGGCGGGAGTCAGTCTCTTCTCCCAGGTAACAAGCGATAAGACAAGAGGAAATGGCCTCACATTGCACTGGGGAGGTTTAGACCAGATATTAGGAGAAATTTTTACACTGAAAGGGATAATAAGCATTGGAATGAGCTGCCCAGGGCGGTGGTTGAGTCACCATCCCTGAAGGTTTTTAAAAGATGGGTTTACATAGTGCTTAGCAACATGGTTTAGTGATGGGTTTTGTCAGTGTTAGTTTGATGGTTGGACTAGATGATCTGAAAGGTCCCTTCCAGCCTAGACAATTCTGATTCTATGACTCCAGTGATTATTTTAATGACCTCCAACATGTCAGCCAAGATTGTAAGGATATACTTCCATGAACCTTTCAAGAGATCCTTTAGCAAGACCTTCATACAATGTCTATCATTAGCTGACCAGTCACATGCTCACCTTGGAAAACACCTGTCCTTCTCTCTGTAATCTTAGTAAATCAGTCACGTGACGGAGTGCCCTGAATGTGTACCAGTGTAACCAAGAAGAAAATTTGGTCAAAGGAACACATTTTCTATTAAAATAGTGATGTTTATTATAAAGATGTGCAGCCAGTATCTTCAAATTTTCTTCTGCTGCTTCTTGCATATACTACGAACATGCTTTAATCTATCCTTCGTTTGGCCGCGACACACTTGGGAACTGTTTAAGTGTTTATATAATATTATTATTAATATTACTACTATTAGACTTTCAACATTCAGAGACTTCAAAGATTCCAGACGAAATGCTAGGTCCTCACATCTTGGGCCAGGCTTTAATGAGGGACTCCATTTTTGGAAGGACAACTAATGGCTAGTGTAACTAATTGCTACAGCATGCATATCTGAGCAACTCAGAGCAGCCATAAGCCAGGCAAAATCTTCAGGTAAGCTGAGAGCTGAAGGGTTGAGCTGTTTTCTGTCAACAGGCAGCCGGACTTTGAATGAGTGTGTTGCAGGCCTCTCATCTGCTGCATCCTTGTGTCTCCTATATAGGAGGAACAAGTCACTGGGCTGCTCTTTACCTCTGAAAGCTTACTCATATAAAATGGTCATTCCGTGAGGTTTATGCCTTGCAAATATTACCCTGCTTATATTTCTCTTAAATCATGCAACCAGCTCCCTGAAATGAAATCTGGTAACTAAGGAAAGGGAGAGAAGCCCTCAAATGCTTAAACACAGCCACAGAAGATACAATCACGTACTACAGGAGAGTGGCTTTTCCATACAGGGTTCCTCTCAGGTATTTGCTGCAGACATTTTAGCTGTATAGTCATTGCATGGTGAAGCCCAAGGCAGAGAGCTGTCCAAATTTCAGAAGAGGCAACATCCACACGCAGATACGGAACTGATGCCTTTTCAGCTCCTCTTCAACAGACCTTCCCCATGACCTTTTTCAAGCTATTTAATGCTGGGTCTTTTCAGGATAAAGGAAACAAAACAAAACAAAACAAAACAAAACAAAACAAAAAGAACAAAGCAGTGGTTTCTGAAGCTTCTAAATACCTTTAAAAAAAAAAAAATATCACACCAGACTATCATTCCCATCTTGAAAATCTGGCCTTTCATCTTTGCCGTTTATCCTCAGTTGAAGATGGGGACATGCAGAATAATGGAGACATTATTATTCCCCAGCCTCATCACGCAACAGAGAGTATGAGTACCAGAACAAGACAGAGCAATCTACTGCTGACTGAAGTGCTCAGACATGATGGGGACTAAGGCCAGAACAAGATGAACAAAAAGGGACCCAGACCAACCAGTTTCTAGGAAGGAAAGATGAAAGACTAGTTCCCGACTGCCACTGAAATGAGTGGTAAGACTCCCATCGACTTCAATGGAAGTGAGATGAAGGACTTGTTTGTGTTTACCTTTGTGAAGCAAGAGGCATGGATGCAAACCTGCAGATAGGCCCGGGAAATGTCAGAATCAGATATAAAGCGGGGTTCAGATGGAGGCGGGGGAAAAACAAGATTTCTAATCTGGTTAAAAGCAAAATGCTACCTGCCTGACACAGCATATGAAGTTACATGCAAAACTCTAGTGGGAAGTAATGGAAACAATATCCATCTCTCAACTCTGGTGGAATCTAGTGCATTTGGCACTCAGAACTAATTAGACTGAATTAGCCAAGCTATAATGTCCCTTGGTTGGGTCACATGTACCTGCTCTCGGAGCCGTATCTGTAAACCAAGTCACTTGAGTCTTCCGAATATAAAATGCACCGGTAAATATGCTGTACAAACAACTGAGAGTGTTAAACAGGTTTGGTTAGCTGTCAGCCCACGGGACAATTTTATTGACCTCTCCTTCCACTCCCCCGCCCCAGTCCCATGCAACTGGACTGGAGCAACATGGCAAGAAAGCCAGCAGAGGCAGAGAGAAGGTAGATCCCTATCAAATTCAGGAGGAGTGAGACAGGCTGCCCCTTGCAAACTTGTGTTAGCCCGGCCCTCTTCAGACACCTGCCCGGGAGGGGGAATGTCTCTCACACATATAGCAGCTGGCCACCCCAGAATGAGATGAGTAATACATCTACCATGTCTCTGACTGACGACTGACCAGACTGCATGTTCTGGCAAGAGCGTCACCAGACAGAAGTTAATTTCAGCCTTTCATTAATACCCAGGAAGTAACACGCAGCAGTCATCTATTATGTGAAGCAGGAGAGGGGAAAAAAAAAGAAAAAAAAAGGAAAAAAAATTAAGCAAGCTCTTTATTAGCAGGTAATGAGATTACATGAGGAATTTCCAGAGGACCTCAATCTGGTTTTCAGAATAAAGCACCAGAAGTTACACTAGGAGACACCAACCTAGAAGAAAGAGAATGAAAACACAACAGTTCTGCATTTCATTTTGCTCATGTGAGTAACTCCTTTGAAGTCTAAGGACCTACTTATACGAACACTTGAGCATTTGCAGGAGCAGGGCACTAATTTGCATTGTCTTAATATTATTTCATCTGTAAAACCAGTAATTATAAACAAAAAGCCTCATATTTAATAAGACCACCTGCCCACACAATCACACTACTTGTATGAACAGTCACTAGAACCCTATTTCCAACTTAACTACAAAGTGTACCCTTCTTCTCTTTTGTTTTAAAGCAGGCCTTTAACACCCCATATATTGACCTAAGCAGACTGCTTTTTTTAATGTTGCTTTTTTGTCTCCCTCAATGTTGGTGCTGTAAATCACCATTCCCACACCCCACACACATTCACACACACATTCCCAGCTGGGATGAAGGGATATGAATCCTCTGACCGGTAAAACTATCATAATTTACACCAGCAGATGCTCTGGCCCTTGCAATACCCTTTGATGCTCTATTGCAAAATGAAAATTAACGGCTGTGTTTGTCAGCTCTCTGCACTCTCAAACAGTGTCTGACTCTTATTTACACTTAGCTTTCATTACAGCTCTCTGGCTTTTGAAAGACGCCTCCAAGAGAAGTGGAATTTCCAAGAAGGAACCTCACAGTCTTTGGTTCAGCTCCTCCTGCTCTGCAAAGGGTCTGGAAAAAATCAGCATGATCTGAAGCGGAGGCAGCAGCCAGCATGCCATTGTGAAGATGACTGGAATATTTGTAACAAGCTGCTTTTATGGAGTGCTGACAAAACCTGCAGAGAGGTTAATGGGAGACCTGGAAAAGTTAAAAAAAAAGTAGCTGAAACATAATTATGCAACAAATATCATTCCATGCTTTAGCTTGAAGGTCACTGCATCTTTATCAGATGCTTTAAAAATAACAGACCTCTTTAAAAAGCTCTACTTGAAAAGGCAGTTGGGAAAACTGGAATAGCTCTCTGAGATACCCATCAGCAAATAAAAGAATGGCTCGATAACAGCTATTCATCCAAAAATTCTGGATGGGCTCAGGCACTCAATGTGGAGGAAAGTGTCCAAAATGGCACACAGGGATCTCACGGTGACATGTTCATGTGGCACTGAGGATTTAGGGTTCAGTTCTAGGGCTTAGGTTTTTTGCTAAGTTTCTGAAAGGGGACTTGTTTCCTAAGAACTTCTGTCAATGAGACTGATTTGAAGCAAGACGCATTCATGTTCACATGACAAGCACAGTCTCAAAACAGGCTGCAGTGTATTCTGTGAAGAGTAATTATCAACCCACATCAGTTCTAAAGCAGCCTAGTACTTGACTTCAGTACTGCCAGCTGCTGAGGAGAGCAGAGATGATGCAGGCTAACCTGCACCAGGGGACAGACTGGGCTACGTGTCAGTTCGCCTGTTATTTACAACTGATCTTGTCCTTTGTTAAGTTACTAAAAACTCCCATATGGATAATTTCTAATTACAATTTTTCTAAATTTTGTCTTGCCATGAACGGTGGAAGTCACCAATGCTGAGGTGATGACAAACGACCCAGCTTCCAAACATTTAGTATGAGGGGTACACTTTCAACAGTTTTGCAGGGAACTGGTCTTTCTGAAGAAACCAAACTCTCACCAAAATCCCCATAAAGGCTGAGCTCTCTTTTAATCACTGAAAGCCCTCCACTTTGTATGAACCATAAAACTCCAACTTATATTCAAGCTAAGGTGTAATTCAAGCGCCTCGGAGAGCTCCACCTACCTTGGGATCACACAGGTAATCCCCTCTCAGGCTGACAACTGTCACAAGCAAGAACACCTACAGATCAGCCCAGCCTTCACATGAGCAAGATTTCCACAATGATTACATGAGACTTGCAGGGACAAGAGGATATTTAACACAACAGGGTCCTTTACTATGCACTGTAGTGCAATATAGCCTTGGGCCAACTGATGTAAATCACAGTTGCATTTTATTCAGGCACCACCATCTTTTTCACAAGGCAAGACCAAGATGGCACAGAGGGGTGATTTGGGGGCACCAGGGTTACTTTCGACAGGAAAGCTGAGAAAAACTTGTTGCTTCTCTCATTACACCTTCACTCACCAAGGAGTCTCCATTTATTGTCAGAGTGATTGTTTCAAGGGCAATCTCCAACACTGGGTTGAGAAGGGATGGAAAGCAGTTACAAGTGTTTTAATTTGCTAATACAATCAAAGAACTGTACAGAAGACAGGCACCATGCAAACAAGCCACTGATTTATAGTGTATAGAAGTCTAAAAAGCACACAAGGCTACATTCAGGCTCTCAGACTGGCATCAAGCAGTAACCTAATGGTGTGAAAGATTTATTTCTATGCTGTCAGAGTGTATCTGGAGTCCTTCACAGCACCAAGTACATTGTTCTCACACAAACAACAGCAGTATGACTGTTTGTCTTCTGTGTCAGTGTCCTGGTTTGAAGTAAAACCAAACCAATTTTGTGTTCTGTAATTCTACATTTTAGCTGGGCCTCCTCTAACTCCCTGAAATTAACGGCATATCATGGAGAAAACTGCTCGTTCTCGGAATGATAAGACCAATGTTTGTGCTACGTGCCAAGGAAACGTATGCAGAGAGGCCCTTGCTTATGCTTATTGCTATAACAACCAAGGTCAGCCTATTTGCGTTATTTACCCCTTAGAGGGTTGGAAATGGAAAAAACATAGAGGGGTCACATCTGTGGGGAGGAACGGACAGGAGAGGTGACCCAAACCTGACCAGCTCGGGTATTCCATCCCATCTGCCCCATGCTCAGTATTAAAGCTGAGGGATCAAAGGGTCAACGGCTCTTCCTGTGATGGCTGACGTCCAAAGAGGACCCTGTCTGTTCATCTGCCTTTGATCCCGACCCATGTGTTCCTGACTCCACAGCTGGAATCCAGTTCCCATCCATCGCTGAGTCCAGTCTGGGACTTCCCCAGTGCCTGCTGGTGACGGGACTGTCATCCTGGGAGCTTGATACGGTTTTGTATATATGTTGTATCTATTTCATTATTTTGTTCTCTTTTATTTTAATATTATTTTTGATTAAAGTAGTTTAGTTAATTCTAAACTTTTCAATCTCTTTATCTCTTCCTCTCCTCTTTCGGGGGGGGGGAAGGGCCATCTGTTGGTTCGGTTGCGGTGATTTCGGCTGAAAACCACGACACCCAGTCACAGGACATGAAGTAATGGGGAAAAAGTGAATATCGCAAGTTCCACCTAAACGTGAGGAGGCGTGGGAGAACAGGATTGTGGAAGAAGCAGAGACCAGAAGAAAAAGCAGGAACACTGGCAGAGGATGGCCCATGAGCAACTCCAGACGACCTGTAAACAATGCCTGGCGCCCCTGACTGATTGAGGGGAAATTCTGCCTGCCTGGTGGTTGGGGGTTACAGGGTTGTGTCAGTTGGGAAAGAAGATACATTGGTGCTATATAAGCTGCCCGGTGGTTATACTAAACGATTCTGGTTGCATCACCGACTGGGGTCTCTGCCTTCACACACTACAAGGAGGAACTTTACTTTGAGGGTGTCAGAGCACTTGAACGGGCTGCCCAGAGAGGTGGTGGAGTCTGTGTCTCTGGAGACATTCAAAACCCACCTGGACACGTTCCTGTGCAACCTGCTCTAGGTGGACCTGCTCTGGCAGGGAGGTTGGACTAGGTGACATCCAGAAGTCCCTTCCAACCCCATATCATTCTGTGATTCTGTGGTCCTGTGATCCTGTGATCCTGTTTCCCTGACATGGTGGCTGAGTGCTGCTTTCTGACCCTTCTCCTCCTGCCTCTCCATCCACCCTGCGGCCCACCACAGGGGGCACCACCCTGCTGGGGGCATGGCCATGGGCCTCCATAGCCCCTGGGCCTGTCGGCGGCGCCTCCTCCCCAACAAATCCTGCTGCAGCCGCTCACCCCCAGCACAGCCGGTGCCGAGGGCAGAGTGGGCAGGAGGGGAAGCTGGTTTGGCCACAGGTCCCATGGGGACCCAAGTGACCATCACCCCTGCTCTCTGCTGTCTGCCCCTGTGGCCCCTGCCTGGTCCCAGTGACACCAGAGCCATCCCGAGCTCTGACCACTGGGATGGAGCCCCCTTGTAGCCCTGGACCCTGCTGTGGGGTGTCGGTGTGGGGACAGTGAGGAGAGGTTGCCCCAAACCCAGGTGTGCCTGAGGGCCCTGTCAGGGGCTGCCTCTCCCAGCAGGGCAATCTCCAACACTGGGTTGAGAAGGGATGGAAAGCAGTTACAAGTGTTTTAATTTGCTAATACAATCAAAGAACTGTACAGAAGACAGGCACCATGCAAACAAGCCACTGATTTATAGTGTATAGAAGTCTAAAAAGCACACAAGGCTACATTCAGGCTCTCAGACTGGCATCAAGCAGTAACCTAATGGTGTGAAAGATTTATTTCTATGCTGTCAGAGTGTATCTGGAGTCCTTCACAGCACCAAGTACATTGTTCTCACACAAACAACAGCAGTATGACTGTTTGTCTTCTGTGTCAGTGTCCTGGTTTGAAGTAAAACCAAACCAATTTTGTGTTCTGTAATTCTACATTTTAGCTGGGCCTCCTCTAACTCCCTGAAATTAACGGCATATCATGGAGAAAACTGCTCGTTCTCGGAATGATAAGACCAATGTTTGTGCTACGTGCCAAGGAAACGTATGCAGAGAGGCCCTTGCTTATGCTTATTGCTATAACAACCAAGGTCAGCCTATTTGCGTTATTTACCCCTTAGAGGGTTGGAAATGGAAAAAACATAGAGGGGTCACATCTGTGGGGAGGAACGGACAGGAGAGGTGACCCAAACCTGACCAGCTCGGGTATTCCATCCCATCTGCCCCATGCTCAGTATTAAAGCTGAGGGATCAAAGGGTCAACGGCTCTTCCTGTGATGGCTGACGTCCAAAGAGGACCCTGTCTGTTCATCTGCCTTTGATCCCGACCCATGTGTTCCTGACTCCACAGCTGGAATCCAGTTCCCATCCATCGCTGAGTCCAGTCTGGGACTTCCCCAGTGCCTGCTGGTGACGGGACTGTCATCCTGGGAGCTTGATACGGTTTTGTATATATGTTGTATCTATTTCATTATTTTGTTCTCTTTTATTTTAATATTATTTTTGATTAAAGTAGTTTAGTTAATTCTAAACTTTTCAATCTCTTTATCTCTTCCTCTCCTCTTTCGGGGGGGGGGAAGGGCCATCTGTTGGTTCGGTTGCGGTGATTTCGGCTGAAAACCACGACACCCAGTCACAGGACATGAAGTAATGGGGAAAAAGTGAATATCGCAAGTTCCACCTAAACGTGAGGAGGCGTGGGAGAACAGGATTGTGGAAGAAGCAGAGACCAGAAGAAAAAGCAGGAACACTGGCAGAGGATGGCCCATGAGCAACTCCAGACGACCTGTAAACAATGCCTGGCGCCCCTGACTGATTGAGGGGAAATTCTGCCTGCCTGGTGGTTGGGGGTTACAGGGTTGTGTCAGTTGGGAAAGAAGATACATTGGTGCTATATAAGCTGCCCGGTGGTTATACTAAACGATTCTGGTTGCATCACCGACTGGGGTCTCTGCCTTCACACACTACAAGGAGGAACTTTACTTTGAGGGTGTCAGAGCACTTGAACGGGCTGCCCAGAGAGGTGGTGGAGTCTGTGTCTCTGGAGACATTCAAAACCCACCTGGACACGTTCCTGTGCAACCTGCTCTAGGTGGACCTGCTCTGGCAGGGAGGTTGGACTAGGTGACATCCAGAAGTCCCTTCCAACCCCATATCATTCTGTGATTCTGTGGTCCTGTGATCCTGTGATCCTGTTTCCCTGACATGGTGGCTGAGTGCTGCTTTCTGACCCTTCTCCTCCTGCCTCTCCATCCACCCTGCGGCCCACCACAGGGGGCACCACCCTGCTGGGGGCATGGCCATGGGCCTCCATAGCCCCTGGGCCTGTCGGCGGCGCCTCCTCCCCAACAAATCCTGCTGCAGCCGCTCACCCACAGCACAGCCGGTGCCGAGGGCAGAGTGGGCAGGAGGGGAAGCTGGTTTGGCCACAGGTCCCATGGGGACCCAAGTGACCATCACCCCTGCTCTCTGCTGTCTGCCCCTGTGGCCCCTGCCTGGTCCCAGTGACACCAGAGCCATCCCGAGCTCTGACCACTGGGATGGAGCCCCCTTGTAGCCCTGGACCCTGCTGTGGGGTGTCGGTGTGGGGACAGTGAGGAAAGGTTGCCCCAACCCCAGGTGTGCCTGAGGGCCCTGTCAGGGGCTGCCTCTCCCAGCTGGGTGCAGTGGGATGCACGCCAGAGGCTGGAGGACTCCCACCGCTGGCAGGAAGGACCGGTGTGTAAATGGTGAGGGTGATAAAGCTCTTCTCCCAGGGACAGCTCGCCAGCGTGAAGCACTTCCCCGGCTGGGAGTGGAGGTCTGTGGTTGCCACCCTGGGCAGAGGGACCTGCCACTGCTGCACAGTGGGGCTGGGAGACTGCGGGGCTGCTGGAGGAGGCTGGGCAGGGGCCAGGAGTGCCCTCCCTCTATCTTTCTCTTCAGGGTTGCTCTCAACCCTTTTGCTGCCCACCTATAGTTGTTCTTGGAATGGACTAAGGTGCAAGCCCTTGCGCTTGGCCTGGCTGAACTTCATGAGGTTCACACGGGCCTACCTCTCAAGCCTGACAGTGGGGCTGGGAGACTGCGGGGCTGCTGGAGGAGGCTGGGCAGGGGCCAGGAGTGCCCTCCCTCTATCTTTCTCTTCAGGGTTGCTCTCAACCCTTTTGCTGCCCACCTATAGTTGTTCTTGGAATGGACTAAGGTGCAAGCCCTTGCGCTTGGCCTGGCTGAACTTCATGAGGTTCACACGGGCCTACCTCTCAAGCCTGTCCGGGTTCCTCTGAATGGAGTCTTTTCCCTCCAGCATGTCAACCGCGCCACACAGCTTGGTGTCGTCAGGTGAGGGTGCAGTTGCTGAAGGTACACTCAGTCCCACTGTCTATGTGTCCAACAGCGCTGGTCCCAGTACTGACCCCTGAGGAACGCCACTCATCACTGGTCACCATTTGGACATCGAGCTGTTAACTGTGTCCATCCAGCCAGTGGTCCATCCCCTGAGTGGTCCATCTGTCAAATCCGTGTCTTTCCAATGCAGAGGGTAGGATGTTGTGCGGGACAGCGTCAAATGCTTTGCATAAATCCAGGGAAATGACATCTGTTGCTCTCTGCTTATCTACCAAGGCTGTAAGACCACTGGAAAGGTCCACCAAATTTGTCAGGTATGACTTGCCCTTGGTCATCTCCTTATTTTCCACGTGTTGTAGCAGAGATTCCAGTATTTGCTCCATGACCTTGACAGGCACAGAGGTGAGACTGAGCAGCCTGTAGTTCCCCAGCTCTTCCTTTTTAGAGTTTTTGGAAGTGGGGGTTATGCTTCCCCTCCTCCAGTCAGTGGGAACTTCTCCAGGCCACCACGACTTCTCAAGTATCATGGAAAGCAGCTTAGCAACTTCATCCGCAGAAGCATGTCATGTACTTCTTTTTCACATGTATAACACTTTTGCTGAAACCAGAGCCTGAATAATCAGGATGCTTCCACCATTTTGTTACCTTTGCACCTGAATTTGGGCAGCATGGAGGGCCCTGAACACTGTCAACATCTGAAAGAGCGTGGCAGATGGGATGCCATAGCAGTTTTGGGTCAGTTTTGTTTCACCTGTCCTGTCCCCTTCTCCCCACAGGTGCCAAGCCTCCATGGGGCAAACAAGCGAGTCAGCTGGCCCTGACTGCCACAGCAACAAGGATAAACAAGAGCATCTCGCACTGAACAGGATGTTGGCTCTGCTCCACCCCAAACCACCACACTTCCTAGAAAGAATATGGAACTTAACCGCTGATAAGAGGATACATAGATTTTGGAGAGACAACATTAGGACACCCTTTCAAATGCTGCCATTTGATGTGGCTTAAGAGTGTGTGTTTGAATCCGTAACACAGGAGAAACGTTTTCCTCAGTACACGAGTTAACTGGAGCCACTGTACACCTGCTCCAGAGCAGTGGTTCTTTGCAGTACTAGGGTCCACCTGGACGCATTTGACTTGAACCCAGGATGGTAAGGAAACTCCCTGGCTGTACAACTATCCTGTTCCTCACAGGTCCTCTTTGGATGACTGTGTTCTCTGCGATTCACAGGACCACCTTGGTTCTGTGTTTTTTGCCCCTGGTTCACTCAGCAAGTTAGGAACGTGGACTGTGGATAACAAACCATCCCACAGGACCACAGAAGAGCTCAGGTCAAAAGGAGCCTTGGGAGGCCTCTGGTCCAACCTCCTGCCCAAAGTAGGGTCAGACGTGGGCTCGCACCAGGGGATCCTGGGCTATTGCCAGATGGGGCTTGAAACCCTTCAGGCATGGAGATGGCAACCTGCCCCACTGCCATACTGCCCTCATGGGGAAGGGTGGTCCCTGGTCTCCCACCTGAACTCCCCAGTTTCAGCTGTTGCTGTGCAACAGTGGGATGGCTGGCCCACTGTGACATCACTGTGTCACGGAGGGTGATGTAACCCCGTGGTGGATTGTGACCTCATGTCCCTGGCTGCTTATCTTGGGGCGCCGGCAGAGCCTGGCTCGTGCCTGGACTCCTGCCGAGCGTGCCTGCGAGGCGTGGAGGTGCGAGCGAGGCTTCTCCTGGTGCTGGGTAGTGCCTTGGGGGCTGCCATTGGCAGCTCTCGGTGCCTGTGCCGGAGCCACCCCCTGTGTTTCCCTGGGGCTGCCTGGTTCAGGCAGCCGGACACCGCGGGATGCACTCACAGAGTGGAGGTGAGCTGTGGGGGCAACATCCCCCTGGGGTGGCAGTGGGGTGGGTAATGGGCCTTGGGGTGCCAGCAGGGTGTCTTTCTCCAGGGACTTGGGCACATCTTCCTGGGACAGCAAATGAGCATGGCCTCTCTCCATTTTGCAGTGCTCAACACCCTTTGGCAGAACTGTCACCAGTGAGGAGGAGCAGCTTCTCAGCCTCAGCTCTCCCCATCCTGCCGTGGAGCACAAACATGGCCACCAAGACAGAGTGGAGCTGCCCCATCTGCTGCGATACTGAAGATGGCATCGCCCATGTGACCCCCTGTCACCACCACTTCTGCCTGGGATGCATCATGAGGTGGGCAGCAAGGACATCAAATTGCCCACTCTGTCGAGGACCCATGGACGAAGTCAGGTTTTCCGTGCGGGGAGAAAACGACTATCTACAGTGTGTTGTGTCCTCAGAAGTGTCACCACAGGACAACAGCCAGGCAGACAGAGCTCCCGATGATCTGGCCAACAGCAGCCTCCATCACGCTGCTCCATCCCCTCCGTCCTCTCCACAGGAGACGGCATACCAGGAAGAGCAGGGGGCTGCCGGAACAGAGGCCAGGGATATCATGAGTGGCCTCCAGCCCGCGGTCTGGGCGGAACTTTTCCGGCAAGACAAGCGTCTCCTCAACCCCGTGCTGCCCTGGCTGCGCCAGCGTCTGGAGGCAATCTTTGGGGAGCAGTGGTGGCTGGCAACAGGAATAGAAGCCCTGCTCTTGCAGGCCCTGTGCTTCTGTGGGCTGGACGAGGAGGCCATGCTTGAGCAACTGCAGCCTGGCCTTCAGGAACATACAGCATCCCTGGTCCATGACCTCATCGACGTTGTCATGCATCGGTGCAGCGATGAGGCCTTGAGGATGCTGCAGTCCTTCTCTGCCAGCCAAGAGGAGGAGGATGATGGACATGCAGCCAACTCCGACTCCACCACCTCCAGCTCCACCACCTCCAGGAGCTCCAGCCCCACCACCTCCAGCAGCTCCAGCTCCACCAGCTCCAGCAGCTCCCGAGAGGAGACTCCAGACTCCCACCCAGCCTCCTCCAGCAGCCCTGAAGACTCTGATGTGGAAGAGCACCCCAGCACATTGGAGGCCGCTCTGCAGAGGGGTCCCAGCCGCCCTCCGTCTGTGCCTGTCCCTGTGGAGCAGGAGCAGCCCCAGGAAGAGCCAGAGGAGGCGGTGGCAGGTCCCTCTGCCCAGGGCCGCAGCTCCAGACCCTCCGCTCCCAGCCAGGGTAGGGACCGCTCAGGCAGGGGGCCTCGGCAGCCCCCAAAAATAAGGGCCTCCAACCCTCAGGACTCTCCTCAGCCCCCCAAGAGGCCGCCCCGCCGGCGGCATTAGCCGGGCTCCAGCAGCTCCTCCATCCAGTAAAATAAAATGTAATTACCTGCATGGTTGAGCAGGGTGCTTATAAAAATGTTCAAATGGGAGAAGGGAATTTACAGTGCATGGAGGAGGGCACTGACCACTTGGGAAGATTACAAGAATGTGGTTAGTGTATGCAGGGATGAAACCAGGAAAGCCAAGGCCTCCTTACAATTAGACCTGGCAAGGGACATTAATGTCAACAGGAAGGGTGTCTTCAAGTGAGCAGGCAGTGTGCACTTGCAGCCCAGAAGGCCAATCGCATCCTGGGCTGCATCAAAAGATGCATTGCTAGCAGGTCCAGAGAGGTGATTCTTCCACTTTACTCTGCTCTGGTGAGACCAGAAAAACGTAGAGGGGTCACATCTGTGGGGAGGAACGTGGGGCTGGATGATTGTGGCACAACCTGAGCTCTGATAAGATTGTTTGAATAGTTTGAATTCCAGCTTGTTTAGAGAGAACCGACAGCTTACATCATGTCGTTCCTACAGAACATTTTATATTATGTTGTCAGAGAGCTTTGTATGAAATTTGTTAATGCGCTGGTGTTTGACTGGTCGAATACATTGAAGGGTTTATTTGTTTTTTGTGTTTGGATGAGATGGGTCAAGCGTGCTATGTTCGTGTGGATTTGCCTCCAGATGTATAATGTGATCAGTTGGATTGCTGTGATACCTGAATATCTTGGGCATCAGGTGGTGGATTCTGTTGCTAATTTTACTTCTGATTTCACCTGGGGAAAGTTTACCTTGCCTGTTAGTGGTTATCCCAAAGTGGGAAGATGAAAAAGAGGTTGTCCCCTGCCCTTGACGACAAGGACATGCCTAAGCTAGAGAGCACGGAAGAGGGTTCTTCTGATGAAGATCAAGGAAAGGGTCCTGCTAGTGTAGATAAGGACAGCAACCTCCTACAGCAGCCCCTTCCCAGGTACAAAGGGGAGAGGGTCCTTCTCAGCCAGCCTCAATACAGGATAATGCCTCAGATGGAGATGTAATTATTAGTTCTTTATCTATGAAGGATTTACGAAATCTGAGGAAAGATTTTACTCGTCATGATGGGGAGCCACTTCTCTCTTGGTTGCTCCGATGCTGGGACAGTGGAGCTAATTCCATAGACTTAGATGGTAGAGAGGCCAATCAGCTAGGAAATCTGGCCAAAGAGGGAGGTATTCATAAAGCAATTGGGAATAAAGCAGACGTTCTTAGTCTCTGGAGGTGACTGCTATCAGCTGTAAAGAGCAGATATCCCTTTAAGGATGATATCCAATGCCGTCCAAGCAAATGGACCAGCATGGAGAAAGGTATTAAGTACCTGAGAGAACTGGCTATTCGGGAGGTGATTTATGATGATTGGCAAGTGACTCTAAATCCTGGTGAAATGCCATGCCAACGACCTTTGTTGAAAAAGTTTGTGCAGAGTGCACCATCGGTGTTTTCCCACACTTTGTCAACAATGGTCTGGGGAGGATCCGATACTGATACGCCAACTGTAAATGAGGTCGCTGACAGGGTACGACAGTATGAAGATAGTCTCTCTCATCCCATCGGTGTTGCAGCAATAGAAAATCTGACTAAGACAGTGTCTGAACAAAATAAGATCCAGACTGAGAAGATAGAGAATATAGCTAAGACACAGAAGGAGACAATGGAGAACATGAGCAAGACACAAAATAAGACAATGACTGAGACAATAGAGAAAATGACCAAGGCAATAGTTCAGCAAAATGAGACAATTCTTCACAAACTGCTTGAAAAACTCTCTGCGATACTGATACGCCAACTGTAAATGAGGTCGCTGACAGGGTACGACAGTATGAAGATAGTCTCTCTCATCCCATCGGTGTTGCAGCAATAGAAAATCTGACTAAGACAGTGTCTGAACAAAATAAGATCCAGACTGAGAAGATAGAGAATATAGCTAAGACACAGAAGGAGACAATGGAGAACATGAGCAAGACACAAAATAAGACAATGACTGAGACAATAGAGAAAATGACCAAGGCAATAGTTCAGCAAAATGAGACAATTCTTCACAAACTGCTTGAAAAACTCTCTGAGATTGGGAAAGAATCTTACTCTTCCCCAGCTCAGACCCAAGTTGCAGCTCAGGCTCAAATTCCTGATCAGACCCAAGTTCAAGCTCAAATTCCAGCCCAAGCTCCAGTTGCAGCTCAGGCTCAACTTCCTGATCAAACCCAAGGAGCAGCTAGGACCAAAGTCACAGCCATTAAGAAAAAATACCGTCCTATGAGACCAACCAAAGGGAAACAGGACTCACTCCGAGGTTTCCTGTGGCTTTGCCTCTGCAATTATGGAGAGAACATGAGGAGATGGGATAAAAAACCAACTTCAGCCCTACAGGCACGGGTGCTTGAGTTGCAAGGTAAAGCAGACAGAAGAAAGGATTGTTACATGAACATGGCTGCTCCAGTTCAGGGTATGCCCTGTCCCTGGCCAGACAGGAACCCACCTTACAATTATAGATGCTGGCCTCAGCATTAGGGTTGCCCTGCCTCCAGCCAGGAGGAGGAGAGGGATAACCGAGTTTATTGGACTGTGTGGATTCGATGGCCTGGCACATTAGAGCCACGAAAGTATAGAGCCCTGGTGGACACTGGTGCACAGGGCACCCTAATGCCATCGAATCATAGAGGGACAGAAACTGTCACTATTGCTGGAGTGACAGGAGGATCTCAAGAACTGACTGTACTAGAGGCTGAAGTGAGTCTGAATAAGAATGAATGGGAAAAACATCCTATTGTGACTGGTCCAGATGCTCCATGCATCCTTGGCATAGACTACCTCAAGAGAGGGTATTTCAAAGACCCGAAAGGGTATCGGTGGGCTTTTGGTATAGCAGCTGTAGAGACTAAGGGTATTACACAGCTGTCTACTTTACCTGGCCTTTCAGATGACCCTTCTGTGGTAGGACTGCTGAAGGTTAAAGAACAGCAGGTACCACTTGCTACTTCCACAGTGCATCGTGGGCAGTATCGCACTAACCGTGATTCTCTGATTCCCATCCAGAACCTGATCCGTCGGCTGGAGACCCAAGGAGTGATCAGCAAGACTCGCTCACCCTTTAACAGCCCGATATGGCCAGTGCGAAAGTCTGATGGAGACTGGCGTCTAACCGTAGACTATCGTGGCCTGAATGAAGTCACACCACCACTGAGTGCTGCTGTGCCAGACATGCTGGAACTGCAATAAGAACTGGAGTCAAAAGCAGCCAGGTGGTATGCTACAACTGACATTGCTAATGCCTTTTTCTCTATTCCTTTAGCAGCAGAGTGCAGGCCACAGTTTGCTTTCACCTGGAGGGGTGTCCAGTACACCTGGAATCGACTGCCCCAGGGGTGGAAACACAGCCCTACTATTTGCCATGGACTGATCCAGACTGCACTGGAGAAGGGTGGAGCTCCAGAACACCTACAATACATTGATGACATCATTGTTTGGGGTAATACAGCAAAAGAAGTTTTCCAGAAAGGTAAGAAAATCATCGAGATTCTTCTAGAAGCAGGTTTTGCTGTGAAAAGAGGTAAGGTCAAGGGACCTGCACAAGACATCCAATTCTTGGGAATTGAATGGCAAGATGGCCGTCGCCAGATTCCAATGGATGTGATTAACAAAATAACAGCTATGTCTCCACCTACTAACAAAAACGAAACACAAGCCTTTTTAGGTGTTGTGGGCTTCTGGAGAATGCATATTCCAGGTTATAGTCAGATTGTGAAACCTCTTTATGAAGTGACTCGAAAGAAAAATGAGTTCACATGGGGTCCTGAACAACGACAAGCCTTTGAGCAAATTAAACAAGAGATTGTGCGTGCAGTAGCACTTGGACCAGTCCGAAGAGGACAGGACATTAAAAATGTGCTGTACACTGCTGCAGGAGACAATGGCCCTACCTGGAGCCTATGGCAGAAAGGACCAGGGGAAACTCGAGGTCGACCCCTGGGATTTTGGAGTCAATTGAATGGCAAGATGGCCGTCGCCAGATTCCAATGGATGTGATTAACAAAATAACAGCTATGTCTCCACCTACTAACAAAAACGAAACACAAGCCTTTTTAGGTGTTGTGGGCTTCTGGAGAATGCATATTCCAGGTTATAAAGAAGAGGTGAAACCTCTTTATGAAGTGACTCGAAAGAAAAATGAGTTTACATGGGGTCCTGAACAACGACAAGCCTTTGAGCAAATTAAACAAGAGATTGTGCGTGCAGTAGCACTTGGACCAGTCCGAAGAGGACAGGACATTAAAAATGTGCTGTACACTGCTGCAGGAGACAATGGCCCTACCTGGAGCCTATGGCAGAAAGGACCAGGGGAAACTCGAGGTCGACCCCTGGGATTTTGGAGTTGAGGCTATAAAGGCTCCCAGGCCAACTATACTCCAACTGAGAAAGAAATCTTAGCAGCATATGAAGGAGTTAGAGCTGCTTCAGAAGTAATTGGTACTGAAGTACAGCTCCTCCTGGCGCCCCGATTGCCAGTGTTGGGTTGGATGTTCAAAGGTAAAGTTCCTTCTACACATCATGCCACTGATGCTACCTGGAGTAAGTGGGTTGCCTTAATCACACAGCGAGCTCGAATAGGAAATCCAAATCGTCCAGGAATTGTGGAAGTGATCACAAACTGGCCCGAAGGCGAAGATTTCACAATGCCACCAGAGGAGGTGGTAGCACGTGCTGAGGAAGCCCCACCATATAATGAACTATCAGATAATGAGAAACAGTATGTTTTGTTTACTGATGGATCTTGTCGTATTGTAGGAAAACGTCGAAAGTGGAAAGCTGCTGTATGGAGTCCTACGCGACGAGTTGCAGAAGCAACTGAAGGTGAAGGTGAATCAAGTCAATTCGCAGAGGTAAAAGCTATCCAGCTGGCCCTAGACATTGCTGAGAGAGAGAAGTGGCCAATACTCTATCTCTATACTGACTCATGGATGGTGGCAAACGCTCTGTGGGGATGGTTAAAACAATGGAAGAAGAGCAACTGGCAGCACAAGGGTAAACCTGTTTGGGCTGCTGAATTATGGCAAGATATTGCTGACCAGCTAGAGAGGCTAGTCGTGAAGGTACGCCATGTAGATGCTCACGTACCTATGAGTCGAGCCACTGAGGAACATCAAAACAATCAGCAAGCGGACCAAGCAGCTAAGATTTTCCAGACGGATTTAGACTGGGAACATAAAGGTGAACTGTTCTTAGCTCGGTGGTCCCATGACACTTCAGGTCATCAAGGAAGAGATGCAACGTACAAATGGGCTCGTGACCGAGGGGTGGATTTAACCATGGAGGCTCTCGCGCAGGTTATCCACGATTGTGAAACATGTGCCGAAATCAAGCAAGCTAAAAGGTTAAAACCTTTGTGGCATGGAGGTCGGTGGTTGAAATACAAGCATGGGGAGGCTTGGTAGATTGACTACATCACACTCCCCCAAACACGCCAGGGTAAGCGGTATGTGCTTACAATGGTGGAAGGAAGCACCATGCTGTGCCCCATGCCACTGCCCGGAATACCATCCTGGGCCTTGAAAAGCAGGTTTTGTGGCGACATGGTACTCCAGAAAGAATTGAATCTGACAATGGAACTCATTTCAAAAATAATCTTATAAGTAGCTGGGCAAAAGAACATGGCATTGAGTGGGTATATCATATCCCCTATCATGCACCAGCTTCTGGCAAAATTCAGCGATACAATGGATTATTGAAAACTACCCTGAAAGCAACTGGGGGGTGGAACCTTTAAAAATTGGGACAAGCATTTGGCACAAGCTACCTGGTTAGTCAACACCAGGGGATCTATCAATCGAGCTGGTCCTGCTCAATCAGATCTTTTACATAATGTAGAAGGGGATAAAGTCCCTGTGGTGCATGAAAGGAATATGTTAGGGAAAACTGTTTGGGTTTTTCCTGCCTCGGGCAAAGGCAAACCCATTCGTGGGACTGTTTTTGCTCAAGGACCTGGATGTGCTTGGTGGGTGATGCTGAAGAATGGAGAAGTTCAATGTGTACCTCAGGAGAATTTGACCCTGGATGAGAATACTTAATTCTGAGTATGATGTTAGTCGTCTATAATACTAACAGTGTTCTATAAGTGTTTTTCAGGATAACACTGCAATGATGAAACCCAGCCGGATTGATTAGGGGGCGTCCAGTAAAACTTCTCTGAGATGGACATGTTACCCATAGGCATGAACCACAATGAATTTCACACCTTCTTTCCTGTCCTGAGAACCTGATCTGCTATGAAATGGACTTTTGGAGATAAATCACAGCTGAGTGACTTACATATATCTACCTATATATGTATGTATGTATAGATTTTATAGATGATAATATCTGTGATCTAAGCATGATGCAAATAGTAAGGAATAAGGGGTGGAATGTCCTGGTTTGAAATAAAACCGAACCAATTTTGTGCTCTGTAATTTTACATTTCAGCTGGGCCTCCTCTAACTCTGAAATTAACAGCATGTTGTGGAGAAAACCGCTCGTTCTCAGAGCGGTAAGACCAACGTTTGTGCTACGTGCCAAGGAATGGTGTGCAGAGAGGCCCTTGCTTATGCTTATTGCTATAACAACCAAGGTCAGCCTATTTGAGTTATTTGCCCCTTAGAGGGTCGGAAATGGAAAAAACATAGAGGGGTGGCATCGGTGGGGAGGAACAGACAGGAGAGGTGACCCATCCTGACCAACTGGGGTATTCCAACTCTGGAGGACTTCCCTAGTGCCTGCCGGTGACAAGACTGTTGTCCTGGGAGCTTGATACGGTTTTGTAGATATTTTATCTATTTCATTATTTTTTTATTTTAATATTAATTCTTCATTAGTTTAGTTCATTCTAAACTTTTGAATCTCCTTATCTCTTCCTCTCCTCTTTCTGGGTGGTGGGGGGGAAGGGCCATCTGTCGGTCCGGTTGCAGTGATTTCGGCTGAAACCGCGACAGTCAGAAATCCCTGTACAGTACAACACTGAGTAGTCAGCAGATGGCTCTTTTGTTTGCATCGAGTACGTGGCTTGTTTCTCTCAGTTACTGTCTCCTTCTCGGTCTGCTCAGGCTCAAATTCAGACACAGACCAGGCAGGCAGGCTCTCAAAACACAGACCTTCACTCAGGAACACAGCAGAGTACTCTCTTAGCCTAAGTATTTCTTTCCGCATCCACTGCGGAAAATTCTGCTCATGGGTTTGTCAAGACACTTTTAGCAGTCAGGAATGAGCTCGGGCATTTATAGGCTTTGAGACAGCTCAGATTGTGCGCGCCAGCAAGAGAGACAGGCTCACGAAGCAAATGGTTTCTTCTATCCCTCCACTGCTCACAGCTAGGAAGGCACATGGTAGCTTCAGGACTGATAATGAGGGGGTCCTTTGACGTGAAATGGTAGACAGACAGTTCCAGCACCTCATTTGGTGCTGATCTCATACCCTGGCATTCCAGAACAGGAATTCCTCCTTCCACCCCCAATCTGTTCTTAATTGTTCAGAGATTATCAGGTGATGAATCCTGTGAGAAGCTTTCGCATGGACGCTCCTTTTCGTATTGTTATTCTCCACTGAACAAAGTGCTTTAGTGGTTTGGACACCAAAGCAGTTCAACCTTAGAGAATCACGAGACATTTAGCAAGCATTTCCCAAAAAGCAAATGCATTACTTCTGTGGAGATGGAGACCTTCTGGCTCCTAAAATTCTTGATAAACACGTTGTTTTACATCTCATGGATTGACAGACTGATTCAGGATAACAAGCGCCTCATTTTTCACTGTAGACAGGTGGAACATGCAAGTTCCAAATCATAACCACCTAAGGATGAGATGTGACAGAAGTAGTGACTGCACAATGGTAAGTGGTTTTATTTCTAAGTTTTCAGTACTAGATCTTACAAGTATTTCTACCTCTTCCTAATTTCCACCTGAAGAAAAAACTTCCGGGCAAAGAAAATCAATTCTGTTTAGAAATGCCACTGTGCTACTTACCCCTTAATCACTGACGTTACTTGCTGAAATTAAAGATATCCCAGCAGAGTAAAAGAATTCATCTTGGCAACCTGTCATGGCAGTCCCACAGCCAGAGAATATCAAGGAAGCGACATCCAGCTAGACACCAACACAGAGCAAAACCAGGAACCGCACGCGCGGGGTTGTGCATCTGCTTTGTTCCACATGCACCGAATGGTCTGAAAAACACAGGCTCGCTGTGAAAGACTGCCCTCCCTGTTTCTTCCAAGAGAGCAACCTTGGTACCTAATTTTTAAGCCCTCCCTGTTAGAGTCTACAGAGACCCCGCTATGCGATTTCTCCTGCCTTCTGACAACTCACCCAAGGGGCTCCACCAGTTTTCTCCTCCAGGCAAGCCTGGGAGTGAGGTCACTGTATGAAATCTGTATAATATTAATGATTTCTGTTATTCCTTTCTTCCCATCCCAGACAGAGTGAACAAGATCGTTGAGTTCTATGGCTCATCTGAAAATAGTAAGGGCTTTCTAGTAACATTTTCTAAAATTACTTCAGCCTACACTTTTAGAAAATTAATGTTCTTACTCATCTGGATGATCTGCTTAAAAAAAAAACCAAACCACCACACAATTAAACTTTTGGGGAGGGCTCTTTCCTCTTAAAAAGATTTTGCAAAAACACTAGTAAATGCTTTTAGCTGCAGGAGAGATGGGAAAGTAAGCCCATTGTAGAAGCAATATTTTTCAAAGTAAACAAATGAGTGGTTGCTTCCATACCAAGCAGTGGAGGCCAGACAATTTTATAAGAAATAACACAGTGGTGCATAGGGATTTATACTACACATGGCTCAAAAATCTTTTTTTTTCTATTTAGGGTAACGTAACACTTCACCAGGTAAGAATTGTCAGTTAACTCTACCTGATTCTGCAACTTGTTTTCCTCACACATCAGAACCTAAGAAATAAATACATTTAAGCCTAATTTAACTTTTGTTGACATCACTGATGAATTTTTAAAGAACTCACAGAGTCAGACAAGTTTGCTTTATTAATTTCTACAGGTCCGCTTAAAGTATGAATAGACACTGGATGAAGGTGGGGGAATTGGGTATTCAAATGCTCTTTAGTCAGCCTCTAAACTTTAAAAAAAACAACCAAACAAAAGGAAGGAGAGGATATGGAAACTGAGGGTAAGCCTTCACAGAAGTTATGTCCCCATCAGAATGGTAAGGTTGTATGACAAAAGTATTTAAACTTGAGAGACTGGATCAGTCAGAGACCTTGGGAGATCCTTAGCCCAACCTCCTGCTCAAAATAGGGTAAGCCATAGGATCATACTTGCTTAGGCAAGACTTCAACCAGCATAGACCTGAAACCTTCCAAAGATGGAGGCAGCATAATCGCCATGGCCAATCTGTTCCAACATTTGACTCAAATCTTACTTCATGATATTAAGAACAATGTCCTACATTATTCAAATAAGCTTAGACACAAATGATCCTGAAACCTAAAATGATTGTGTGAACAGCACATCCATCTGCCAACCTGGCCATAAAGTTAAGGTTGCCCATCTGAAAAATGGACTCGAATTCCCTCCCTCTGGGGTTCACAGAAGATGGTCAAAACCACACAACCCTTCCACTTCATCTGAAGCAGCAGCTTATAACTGTTACGGATGTTATCCCTCAAGCAGAATAGCAATGAGAACAAGATGTCAGAAACTCTGTTAGTAGCCTTCACAGATACTTGCTGACAGGTGATGCTCCAGATTCTCAGGGCTCATTTCCAGAGTTGAACATGCCACAGCTTGGCAATTCATACTCTGTGAGCTCTGCACAGTATCTCCAAGCAGGCCCACAAATACTGCCAAACAGAAATGGAACACCTCAAAATAACATATAAGCAAAGAGAAAAAAGTGAGGAAAAAAAGTTAATAAAAATGTCATCAATGGAGAGTTCAAGTTTTACATACCTGTAAATGGAAGTTATTATAGAAGTACAGTATAGTTTCATTCGCCTTTGTTTGGTTTTAGTCTGGGTGGCTCAAAAACTCCACCTCTTTTAACTGAAGTCTGATTCCCTCTGCCCCCTTCCTTTCCACTGGTCCTGTCCAAACTTCAACCCTACAGATTTCAAGTGCTCTACCTTCTCACAGGAGTCAATAACAGTCACCCTTCCATGTCTATATCAAACAAGTGGTCTGTGCACAAATGGTAAAATCAGCATATTCAGAATAGGTCAGATAATTGTTTATGCACAGACCAGTAACACTAACTTGCTACATACAAGCTCTCAAATTTGTTGACACGGGCATGATGGATATAGCCAAGACTTTCAGACTTCTTGCATCACAGAAACTCTGTTTGGGCACTGAACATTGGAAGCCAAAAAAAAAAAATTCAGCCCTCATAATTTTCACTCTTCCTGGCCCCAAGCACACAGGTGGAAAAAAGACTATATCGAAGAACATCTAGCATACCTAGTACCTCTGCTCAGTGAAACAAATTTGAAATTTGAAAAAATAATGCATTATCTTACTCCTCATATTATCTTCCAAAACAGCAGATGTGTCTTACATCTGGAATAAATCAAAAAAACCCCAAAAAACCCCAACCAAACAAAAAACCCCGAAAGGAGACAGTCAAAGGCAGACAGCAAGCATGGGAAGTTTTCTTCCGGCTGAAATGTTAGAAAAAAAATATTAGAATAGAGGATCTATATCAGAGCTTTATTTAGTGGTTAGCTCTCCACTAATTCCTAGAATGACAAATATTTCCAAAACTCTCATCCCACTTTCTTCATAATCATTACTTTTTGAGTGTAACTGTTAGTCCTTTACACTATTTTAGCTGCTCAGATTTGCCAAACAGCCTATACAATGATCAAGCACAGGACCAAATTCTAGTCCATTCCCCTCAGACAAACTCAAGCGCTCCAAAATTTTATTTGCTCTCAGATTTACATAATCAGATTTGGGATAACAGACCCCATTAAGAAGCAGCACTCGTCCTAGCGTCATGAGGTTACATTTGGTTTGCATGACAGAAGTGATGCAATTTTAAGTAGAAATAACAACTTAAGTCCAACCCTGATACTGCAAGCTGCATATACTTTCATGTGTCTATAAAAACCCTCACATGAAACACAGAGAAAGTTTCTTCAGGTATCTACCCTCTCTAAACACCTGATTTGCACGTTGTTAGACTCTCTAACCTAGGACGCAAACTCTGCAGTCCCAGAAGAGCTTCACAGTATGCTATACTCACCAGGCAAACATTTTACCTTCTCTTGACCCAAATACTAAGCAAATCCTTATCTCTTTCTCTCCTCTTCTCACAGTTACCCTCCATAAGCCGGCCATACAAGAAGCCTGGTCAGCTTTGTGTGACCTCTATATATGTTTCTGTAGCTGCTAATTTAATTTGACAGCTGAACTGCTCATTCTTCATCTTCATCTCCCAAGTCCAATCCACAACTACAAAATCTGAGTGTTAACCACTGTGGCTGAGGTCAGAGGTGAAGGGAGAGCAGGATTAAAATTAAGCAACCTCTACTTCCATCTGATTAAGGCCACTGCATAATGATGACCCTGCTACTGTTTCTCCTAAAGAAAAAAAATTGCATCCCTTTTCAGGGTACTGAAGTGGCTACAAACACACAAGACTGGAGATCAGAAGAATCCAGTAAGAGGTGAAGTATACAGAAAACTTTGTTTCATTTGTCTCAGTGGTCTAAATTACCTGTTTTCTTCTTGCCATAAAGAAAAACTCCCAAGGAGAAGCTATGGAAGAGGGACAAAAACAATCTTCCAGAGATTTGTAAAATACATTAATTGTTCCATACAGGCTATGAAGACAATGTGACAGCCAAATAGATTTTTTTTTTAAACAGGAATGAGTAACATGATGACAAACTTGCAGCTTCTCTACCTACAAACCACAATCACGCAAACAACATCTTACCACTAAGATACCTATTTATGTAAGCACAGGCTTAATCACTTAGATATAAGGTATTATTAGGGCATGTTAAGGCTTACTAAGGCATGACACCACAAACTTCAGCAGTACAGCAATGGAAAGAAACTACAGCATCAGTGTCTTCGATTTAAAAATCTAAAGACACTTCCGTGTCTTTCTGATGGCAGAATTCTGCCTATGCACTAGAAGCCCCACTAGTCAAACCTATTCTTCTTGCTATACCAGCTTCCAACAGGATATTTCTCTCTCATTAAAAACACCACTTTATCTCTGCCACCTGATGATATGAAGACCAGATACAGTGCATCAAACAAATGACTTCAGCCTCACTTTGCATCAGTATGCTTAAGTAGTGTGACTCTTCCCCAAAAAAGGCTAAGGTCTTATCACCTAATGAATGACCTTCTCAGTTCCCTGTGCGTACATTCTTAGCTTTCAACTAGCCTCCCCCGTAAGCAGTGTAGGGCACACATTTCACAAGTGACAAAGTTGACTCTTCAGTAAGCTCGCAGAGCAACAGATCCTTTCCAACAACTCTGAAGCGAAGCAAGCGAATTCTGAGCTGAATTCAGAGCACAGACTACCCTCACTGCTCACAGGAGCTGACAAAGTGACCTGGACAGGCTGGAGAGGTGGGCCCAGGTGAACCTCATGAGGTTCAACAAGAGCAAATGCAAGGTTCTGCACCTGGGCCGGAACAATCCTCACCATCAGTACAGGCTAGGGGGTGAGGTATTGGAAAGCAGCCCTGAGGAAAGGGACTTGGGGGTGCTGGTGGATGAGAAGCTGGACATGAGCAGGCAGGGTGCAGCTGCAGCCCAGAAGGCCAATCGCATCCTGGGCTGCATCAAAAGAAGCGTTGCCAGCAGGTCCAGAGAGGTGATTCTGCCACTTTACTCTGCTCTGGTGAGACCTCACCTGGAGTATTGTGTGCAGGTCTGGAGCCCTCAGTATAGGAAGGATATAGACCTGATGGAGAGGGTCCAGAGGAGGGCCACAAGGATGATCAGGGGGATGGAGCACCTCTGCTACAAGGACAGGCTGAAGGAGCTGGGGTTGTTCAGCCTGGAGAAGAGGAGGCTCCGGGGAGACCTAATAGCAGCCTTCCAGTACCTGAAGGGAGCCTACATGAAGGCTGGGGAGAACCTGTTTACAAAGGCCTGTAGTGACAGGACGAGGGACAATGGCTTCAAGCTGGAGGGGAACAGATTTAGACTGGAGATTAGAAGGTTCTTCACTGTGAGGGTGGTGGAGCACTGGAACAGGTTGCCCAGGGAGGTGGTTGAGGCCCCATCCCTGGAGATATTCAAGGAGAGGCTCGATGAGGCCCTGGACAACCTGGTCTAGTTGGGAGTGTCCCTGCTGACTGTGGGGAGGTCGGACTAGATGACCTTTGGAGGTCCCTTCTGGCTTGAGCAGTTCTATGATTCTATGAAAGCCATCACTAAGTGCTACTTACATGTCTCTCCCACAGTCATGCCAAACAGGTGTATTCAGCAGTAACAGCTCTCCATTCTGCTATCCTGAGCAAAATCATCACTCTTGCTCATGGCAAACTGAGATGCAATGTTTTAGGAATGTCAATCTGCTGCTAATTTTGAACAGCAACACAGGCACTGCATGCACACTTTAACCAGGTGTAGAAAACGGTCTTTTGTGTACTTTATCTCCTGGCCAGTCACTTCAAATTCTGAGAAATATGAGAAACGATACAGCTATGAACTTATGTGGCAAGAACTTAATTTCTTACTTCAGCTGAAAAAAAATATGGCTCTGTTGATTTATACCCGTGCTTCATATGTTCTGATAGCTTCTCATCTTAACCCCACCGATCTTCTGAGATTGAGTACTCCCAGTTTTTGTGACAACTTCCCACAGGCCACAGTTTACAATTTAAGACACACACTCATGGGTCACAAATTACATTCACACTCAAGAGGCATAATCCCATCAGAAATAGTTGTCCAAATGAACTTTGGGGCATTGCTCCATTGGTATGCTGCATAATCCTGCCCTTTGCCACAGGGGAATTTGGTATTTTACATGGAGGTACAAGTAGAATAAGTAGCAGCATTACTATGAAATGAACACTTTAGATGGATCACTCATTTTTCTCACTTCAGACAACAAAAGCTCCCGAAGATACTCAAAGAGCAGATCAGATCTTAACAACGTAACATGAAGGTAGAAATAAAAAACAAATCACATTTTTTCTCTACCTTTAAGCAGGAGCACCTCAGCATGGCTAGACTACCCAAGACTACATGTTGTCTGTGAAATCTATGTGAAAGTACAAACTGGTTTGTTTCATTATATTGCCCTCTTTATTTTGTAACCTCTTTATCACCTCTCACAGCTAGATTCAGAAGCAAAGTGCCAGACAAAGAGCTATTGGCTGAAAAGGAACACCTAATTTCTTTGTATTTGAAGTCTCCTTGAATGTAAACATAAATCCTGTTCCTAACTTATTAATACAACTCTTTATTATTTTTACATGCAGAATCCCACCAGAAGTTTCCTCTTTATTTTAAGCTCTCCATTTGCTCCTACCACACCACTCCACTCTTGTCAATCTTCAACATACTGCGTAACTCAGACGCGCCCTTTCACGAACACTACTGCACCTTCCAGATGTAGACTCCTTACTTCAACTTAACCTCCCTCCAGAGGAAGCCTCAACCCCAGCTACTCATTGTTTTGTTTCATATCCCACCCAGGAGATGGACCATTTCCTTATTCAACACCTCAACTCCTGCCTCTGAAATCTTGTTCTTCCATTCTCTAACACGACTTGAGAACACTCCCTTTGCAGCTGGCATTTCTCCAATAGTGAAAAGGAAAAACAAAAAATTGGAGATTTAGGGTAATGACAAGGGAGTAGGAAGAAGGAACTTGATTAATTCAAATATATAAATAAAAATATGTACCTGAATTTACAGGATTTTGACCAATTCCACAGATAAAACCACACAGGCACTTCATTTTTTCACGGGCCCCCATTTTTTCATCTTTGCTTGGTGCACACTTAGAGTCAAATGCTTCACGTTACAAGGATAGCAATGTATCCTTCCCCTGGTATGGCAAAAAGAGCTGCCTGCTGGTGTATCTGGTTACTCCTACACTATCACATGTAAAATCCCTATATCAGGCAACAAGAATTTAAAGAATGATGCCCCTTGCCCTCTGCAGCACACAGTTTTTGCTTCAATAAAGGTACCTATTTTGAAAGCAAAAGAAACTTTGCATTCTAGGTCTCTAGGCAGAGCTGCGTAGGTAGACACAACACAAAACCTTCACTTAAGTACTAATTTTAGCACTAGACTTTCAGCAAATGAAAGCATACAGCAGATACTGTTTTGTAAGAGTTCACTGAGGAAAATGCCAAAGCAAAGGGCTGAAGTGGGGATAAGTATCTTCAGAGTCTACCACTGTTTTCCCAGACTACTACTATTATTGAAGAATACACATGTATCTTTATTAATTTCATTGCAGTCTGGACAGGAAATGCCACAGATGCTAGTTTCTTCATAAAATGTACTTTGATTAGAACTGGAGTTTAATTGTGTGTTACTAATATGTATTTTTCTTGCCTCGCCAATAATTATTTCCCACTATTAAGAGTAGGAAAGAAGTTGAGTGCTAACAAGAACCAAGGAGGTTAATGTCCTTTTCCTCATAGGTCATATATTCTACGAGGAGATATATAAATACAGTACTGGCACTTGGCAATTAGAAGCCAGCAGCATCGGCTAAAGCCTGAAGCCATAAATTCTAACCATTAGCAATGCTGATCAGTCATGTATTTTATGGTAATTTACTTACTAAGTTATTCCCATACACAATTTTATCTCAGGTGGAAAAAGCCTATTTTTCTGGTTAATTCAGTGAAGTCCCAAAATTTTGTTTGTGGCTTCATAACCACACAGCTGTACTTTCAAAACAATGCTTTTCAAAACACTGTGTTGAACGCTATTGGCATCCCAAACCAGGCAAGGAAGAAGAGCTAAGAGTGGTAATGAGTAAGATGTTCTTTCTTCATTCCCACCTTAGTGTTTCCATTGAGTTATATTGTATCTTCATGTTCAGAAACTCTAGGTTACTTTTGTTCACAGCCAGATCTGGACTTGAAAGAAAATAGCAAAAAAAAAATATTAAACATTAACAGTGCCTACCTCCAAATCTCTGTAAAACCAAATGAAATATCCAATGAAACCACAGATCTGCTTCCATTACTTGAGGACTTGGCTTTTTGTCTCCCTGTTCCATTCATTCATGTGTATTCTTGAAGCAAAGCTCAATCCAACATTTCAAAATCAGAGCCATGTGAGTATCTCACATTCCTAAAAAGTTCTCCTAGTGTGTTAAGAGTAAAGCACATCATCTATCCAGTTTCTTGGCATGTAGCCAGATTTGTAAGAGGATTCCAGACAAAGTTAATGAACCATAGCATTAAAATGCAGCTGTATAGAGGACATAAGAATAAACAACTATAGAATTAATATGACTTCAGCATAATTTTTTAAATCCCAATTAAATGTGCATCATGAATAGCTTTTCAATAAGCAGATACTTTACAGATTTATAACAAAGGTAAAGGACTCCAGTACCAAAAGTTCGGAAAAAATACTTGATTTTCTTCACTACTGTTCGCAAAGCCCCAAGAAATCTGTTGCCCAAAATCCCTAAATTATCTACATCAAAAAAGCTCTCTGTGGTACAATTCCTGGTAGTACTTGGTAGCAAAGAAGACACAGGATACCTAGATGTCTTAGGTAACTTGTTCAGGTCACTCTTACCTTCTCAACACCACATTAGGTCCACAGGTGCTTTGCTTTTGGCAGCAACTACAAAGAGACACGTTTCTCTGTGGCAAATATCCCACCATTGAATAGGTAATAATTTCTGCTAGCACCTAAGGTCAGACACCTGTTGTTTATCAGAAGTAACATATATACAATTTCACTGCTGAAAAATGGGAACAGAATTCCTAGTAAGGCTTCAGCCACAGCAGCTATAAACCCCTCAGTCACTCAGCATACAAAGTTATGAATGACCAAGCTCAACAGTCTTTAATTCAAATCCATTTATAGTAAGTAAACATCTCAGAATCAGAGTTGGAGGGAGTAGACTGAAACACCCACAGACATCCTTGCTTTACTCTCCAGTGTCCTAGAGAAGGAATGGTTATTTCTGATAGCAGTTTGATAGTACAGAAGACTCCCACAAACTAAAAGCTTTTGTCTTAGCTAGGCATTAGCTATGCAGTAAAGTACATTCAGTAAGTCCTTGTATCAATTTAGCATTTTTCTAGTACCTGGCAGCTGGTCCTTCTAGAGATAACAAATAGCTCCTCCTTGCCAGCAGAGCATTAAAATCAAAATCCATCTCTTCCAGTCCATAAATATACTGAGAATCCTATGTAGCTGAAGTCTTCTGGCTAACTTGGGTATTTAATGCTAGCTTCTTGAAAATGAAAGCATTATGAAAGACTTACTTTCTATTTAGCAGTATCACACCTTGTACCGACAGATTTGGGTTGTGCTACTGATCACTTTGACATTATACATCTATGAGATCTTAGAAGAATAAAATCTGAACAACGAAAATACACGTTATCCGAAAAAACATCACAGGTGTCTAAGGATAGAAAGAAAAAGGCTTTAATACATTTCAGTATTTTGTGCAGATAATTATTTAACAGACTACAGTCAACCAATAAAGAAACAAAATACAAACATTTCAGTTTTTCTCACTCTCTTTTCTCAAGACACTTGACTTGTACTTTGAGCTTAAGCAGTAATTAAGTAGTTAATCCACTGATACACAACCTAAAGCAGAAAATACTTCTTTAGCTGTACCACTAAATCATCAATATCATTAAGTGGTACAACAACTCAGTGCTGTATCACTAATAACATTTACTGTAGAGATACATTTGTAATCCAGGTAATTGGAGTACAACAGTAAACACTCAAAATATCCCCAAGCTGTGTTCAAGAACTGTTGCACATAATAGCTTTAGATTAAATTAGAATTTGCTTTCATTGCTAGCATTGCAATGATGGGCAAAATTGCCTCTAAAAGTCCATGTATATTAAAAGAAAGATTGCTACATTCTATGATGACAAAACAAGATGAATGACAAGTAGGTACCAGGAAGTAAGAGACAAAACTCTGTAAGCAGAACTTATTTTCAATAGAAATGCATGAGTGCAGACTCTTTTGGGTTAGAATAACTTGATCATTTGCTTGATGTCTCAAGTTATGAACTTCTCTTCCTCATGAAGTAAAGAAATCCAAAAAAGTCCTTACTGAACAGAAATAGTTTTATCATTACAGTCTACTCAAGAGCAACAGAACACGAATATCTTCAGATGCTTAGAACTGTACTGTAAAAATTGGCTCACCAAAGGTAGGAAGGTGGAATTTGATGTGATAAAGTTTCATTGCAGCAGACAAAAATTAAGCTTCCATTTTGTTTGCTGTCAGAAAAAGGATATTCAATTCACAAGAGCGCATGTAACAAAACCAAACATGCAATCTATTGCTTTTAAAACTTTTACTGCAACATAACATTGATGTGAACAGTAATTAGATATCTACCATTTTTCTCAAAAAGATGTAAACAGGATAATAATTTTACCTGTGTGTAGATAGCTTCTCAGATCATTTGAGGGGGGAAAAGGAGGGGATGTTTTTTCTCAATGATCAAGACACTTTTAACTGAAAATGGTCTTTGAAAAAAAGCAGCCAACATTGTTTTAATCCAGCATTAAAATATTGCGCTTCTTGCGCTACTTTAACACATCTGAAAAAGCAAAAATACCCATATTTTGGCATTTATGTTTCCATTTGCTCAGATCTTTTAGATTTCACAAAGCTGCTACCCAGTACTGCCATGAAATATAGATTGTAGCATCTAGGTAGCACAGGCTATTTCCAATACCAACAGTAAATAGAAAAGAACATGAAGCAGGGCATTACACTATGTTTCTGGAATTAGTACAGTAAGAGTGAAAACCTAGAAAAAGTTAACCTACAGTTTATAGAAGGAACTAATTATCTGCAGAAGCTGATTTTTGGTTGTATATTATTTTTACACTCTGTGATTTTCTCCACCTGCTAATTTAGAGCAGACATACTTGCTGCTTTCTTTGCTTTGTTTCCCATATTCTCTTCTCCCCCCCACCCCACATACCATACACCAAGCATTATGAATATAAGCCCAAATTTCCCATACAATCCAGTGAACAAAGTTAGTGTAATGCACTGGTGTGAGGTGTGAAACAAAAAAATGTCTCTCAATCTTCATCGAAGTTCTGTTGTAGAAGAAAGTTGGCAGCCAAGTTTTCATTCTTCTCACAAGCAAAATATGCCTGTATCACAAGTCCTTCAGGAAATCCTAATGCCTTTAACTGAAGAAAAGAAAGATATTTAGAAAGTACATTTTGTATATTAAGCGTCTTTGCATGTCTAGTATCTTGAGATACTGCTTAAGCAATTACTGCCTTCTTGAAACATAGCTGCCTAGCTCAGTACAGCCTTCAGTGAGCAAACAATAAAGTGTTGTCTGTCTTTAGTAAACAGAATTCTCACTGGAAAAAGTGACTTAATTTGTCTAATGAGGCACCATAAAATATGTCACACTTCTTTCACTGCCACAGTAAGTCACTAAAACAGACTTGGGTCATAGTAATGTCAGGAACTAACAGCACAGTGCACTGCTGCAGAAAAAAAAAAAAAAGCACTCTTCAAACAATGAGCATTTTAAACTATTAGTTAAACAAAGATCAGGATTTTTACCAAAAGTTGCCTAGAACAAAAGCTCCCAGCCTGCGATCACCAGTAGGCAGTCCAACACATCACATGAAGTCATACTTTCAATTGTTCCAACTGGACTTCCACTTTAAAAAAAGAAAAATTGACTACACGTCGCAGCCATGGGAAGTAAACGGAGAGCAATCTGTTTTTCAGAAGTCAAGGAACTAATTAATGTCTGGGACATAATAACAGGGGATAGGAATAATAGAAAAGAGCTTATTACAGTGCCAAGGGAAATAGCTTTAACCTGCACTTGAACACATCCAGCAAACCAATCTTTCTTTTAGCCAAAGGCAAGTACATACAACCATTTCTTAAAGTCCTCACAGCACCTGCAAGGCATTTTACACACAGGGCAGCTCAAATCTCTGTGAGAAATTATGTCCCTTACCAACCATTCTTAGATTTAATTTCATGCTTACAAGCAGCATGAGTGTGTCAGCTGTAATACTAAGACACACAAATTTTGAGGTCTGTCTTTCATGGAAAGGGGAAGAGGCATACAAGTCTCTGTTGGGTTTTGGAACAGACTGTAGAGGTAATGCTCTGCTGCACAGAATGGTTTTAAATGGAAATGCAGCAGACTGGAGAGGATGACCTGTGAAGATGGATGTGGACAAACAGTTTTATTAGACTAATTTTATTAAGTTTCAATTTACTTGAGATCTAGAGAATTGACACCTCGATAGGAAAATTGTTCTTTTCTGATGATCCTTACATAACCTTTTGTTTTGCCACTTGAAAAACTCTGTCTTTGATATGCAGATCCACTGCCACAGTATGACACAAGTCTGCGATTTCTTCTAAGAAAAAAATCTCAGAGGCAATGCCATCTACACAAATCCATATTTAGTCAGTGTTACACACAGTATTTATGAATGCAATATACTACTCCCAAGTCTATTTTTATAGACATTTACCTGTATTTTTGGAAAACTATAATTGACTAATTCTCATAGATATACAAATAACTGGGTTAAGTAGTGACTTCAACTAATCTACTTAACTATGAGAGCTCTTACTATCTAAGTACTTTGCAAACAGTGCTCATGCTGACACACCTTTGTACCTGGAAACCTATCACAGCATGATCTAGAATAATACAGGTCTGAGGCTTTTGCAAGAGCAGTTACTGCCTGAGTCCCCATTCCAGAGGGAAACCCACTCAGTCATCAGTTATTGCAGACAGCTTCTGATCACTTAAAAAGCTCTGCATCTTCTTAGTAGGACTCAAGAGATTTTTAGACTCATTTGCTACAAAGCGAGAAAAGAGGAGATTTGAAACGAAACTACAACAGCTATGAAATATCAAATATAAAATATCAAAAAGGATGCAGAACTACTAAGCATAAATAAAGTTTAAGTTAAGGCATGTCATAAGCATGCACGAGAGTGAACACTCCACAGCAACAGCTAAGCAACATGTCAAAGAAGAAAGATTCACCCTTTCTATAGCTTCTTTTTCCTGAGGTGTTACTTGAATGTAGTTCATATGACCATTTCCAGCTTCTGATGCTACTCCTCCAGCGCTGACACCATCATCACTGCCACTTAAACCTTGGCGGGACTCTAGAACTGGTTCATTCAACATATGAATAAAATGTTCCTGGTGTTGGCTTATTTGCTGTGATGTATGGGAGAATAAAATACATAAATATATTGAAATAAAGCATGTTTAAGCCTGCCAACAGGCAAGTAAGAGTATCTATTTTCAGTGAATTAAATAGTCAAAGGAATGCGTAAAAAGTGGATAGAGAAAAATGATTAAATCTAACCATAAGAAATGCAATTTAATGTTCCAGTTCAATTGCAATGACCCTTCTCTCTGACACCCTCTGCACCTCTATGCTCAGACTCATTTCTAATGTCATAGAAAATGTTCTGTACAACAGTACTGAAAAGCCAACAATAGAAGTTATAACTGCTATTAACACACTATCCCAGTTCACATAAACATATCCCTTTCTTGTAAAGCTAAATCAAAGTTAGCAGCATTATTGTGTTGTTTTAAGATTCACCTGCAGTAGTTGAGGGTTTTCCCGTCCAATCTGCTGTAGCAATGCTGGTAACAGAGAAGGATTTTGCTGAATAATTTGTCTCATCTGCTGAAACTGTGGCTGATTTCGTAAAAACTCAAGTGGATGTCCTGAAAATCAATGAGGTAACATGATATTTAAAAAGTTACCAAGATTTTTAATAAAATACATACCTACACTGTAAATGCAGACAGAAACGGGATGTGAAAGCAGATAATACGTCCCTCAGCGAAGAACAGAACAGCTTGCTTCCTCGTGTTAACTTATTCCAGCTTTGACCAAGAATTCTTTATCCTATGGTTAAACAATGCATTTTCTTTTCACCCAGCCTCCTTGTATGATGGAACAGCCATGATTTCCAGGACTTTTCTTGTGATGTCTCATCTCTGAGTAACCTCAGAGGCACCTACCCAAACTACCGTCTTGTCTCCATGCCTACAACTGAGTTCTCTACCTCCTGCAATAGGTCAATTCTGCTCTTCTCAAGTGAGTCCTACCTTCCCATACATTCTATACTGTTAGATACTGCCTTGAACGCAGCAGTGTCTGAAGTGCTCTGACATCTCCCGTTCTCTCTTTATGGATGATGTCACATGTGCCTGTCACCACTAACTGTATGATTAACACTGGCCTCCATAAAGTCTTACATCTTGAACACCATCTCTGCCACAGCCTAAGACAATCCTCTTCTACTCTTTGATTATGCTCCTTTCACTTATTTATTTCCTTTTAAGAGAGAGTTCTCCTCAGCAGGTACCAACCACTCTGTCCATGTGCTGCACTGCTGACTGAGGAGTCCTAGGTCATGGAAAGGTCTCTCAGGTGTTACACCTCACTGAGTTACTGCAGGCTTCTGCCTTGATATGCCAACTTCCAAGCAGCAAATGCATTAGTATAGTCACAGTCGACAGTGCAGAGTCAGCCACAGAAGAAGGAAGCCAGAGTTTAAGTGGCAGAAAACACAACCCCCTCCACATTTGTGGTCTTACATTTAAATCCAGAATACTGAATCCAAGGAATTGTGCAAGTTCACGCAATTTTTACAAACTTCATGATTTACTCCAGATATATCCACCTACAACAAGCCATTTGTTCCAAGCAAGTACAACACTTGGAATTTCCATGTTACAGCTTTTATTCAATTCACTTTGGTCAGTTTACAAGCACGAGGAATTTAGGATGCACTGAAGTAGAGAATGCTTAAATGCACATGTTTATCACGTCCTCTCAAATATAATCTTTCTTACCTCCTAATGAACTAGTAGGTATAGTTGCTACTGCTGCCGCCACTGCTGAAGACTGAGAGGCACCAGTGCTTGCTGCTTGAGCGGATTCAGCCACAGCCTGAGTATCTCCAGGTATACCCTAAAGACACAGTTCACATAATTACCTACAGAATGCTAAAAGGTATTTGTTTTACTGTATGTATTATTTAGTTTTCTGAGCAAAGGAAAAAACTTAATGTTTTCACTGCAAATACAAAGCAAGATGCTGTGACAGGTATGCATTTACAACCTGGTTAATCTAATGAAATTACTGGTTGATTTCACCCATTCACAGGCCTACGTCATCACTGCAATCTGTGCACAGATCAAACAGCATATGCTTGTTTAAATGTTGTTTGTTCTCAAAGGGAAACACTGTGGAAGCTATTCCAACCAAATTTATGTAGAGATGATTTGTCATCTTGAACTTCATCTTAACTCTAAAATACAAGCTTCAAGTATCACTCTCCAAATAACCACAACTGTGTACAATTGTAAGATGAGACTAGTGAGGTGTGTGTACCTTGTTCATACAGCTATATGGTAGAATAAAGCATGATATCAATTCCCATACAATTAATTTTGAATGTAAACATTGCTTGGACAACAAAGAGGCCATCTTTGCCTTATGGTGGACTAACCAATATGGTGGATTAAACAATAAAATTACTGTTTAATTGACCACTGGAGCAGTTTTTCACTAACATTGTTCTCCAGTGTAATAATCACATCAGGCTCAGCCCAAGGAATGTAGACATTTGGAACAGAACAGTTCCAGTTGGCAAGGACCTACCAGAATCATCGAGTACAACTTCCTGACCACTCCAGGGCTGGCCAAAAGTTAAAGCCTGTTATTAAGGGCATTGTCCAAATGCCTCTTAAACACTGACAGTCCTGGAGCATCAACCACCTGTCTCAGAAGCCTGTTCAGTGTTTGACTACCCTCAGAGAAAAGAAATGTTTCCTAAAAATTTCCAAACTAAGAAGCTGCAACCAGTTGCCTGGCCATTGGAAGAAAGACAGCTAGTATGGTCTCTAAGAGCAAGACCGTTCCTCCCCACTCCCTTTTCCAGCAGGAAGAAGAGAAAGAAGAAAGAAAAAGTATCCTTCTCAGTAGGATAACACGAAACAGTAAGGAACCAGCTTATATAAGGATCCATTTTAAACACAGAACCTACTGAAGGAGTAAAAATGAACTGCTCATACCAGTCAGACGTAATCTATTTGGCAAACATGCCATGCATTGGACTCCATGGTAGGGATGCTTTATTCCAGACTTATGACAGATAGATGGGAGCTACTGCATTCGCCCTTAGGGCAAGACAGTACTTACCACCTTTTGCTGACCCAACACTAGATGAGAACTGAACTTTTTTACATTCATGTACTCAAAACATTTGTTGTCTGTTTAAAAAATGTAGGTTACAAAGTCTTGGGATCATTAAGTAGCAAGCATGACAGTGACTTGTAACTACTTAAGAAAAACTTCGTTATCAAAAGGAAGCTTTTATAACTGGAGGTAAAGATAATCTATCAGAAATTCAATCCACATATGTTTTGCAAGAACTGACTCAAGATATTTTGCTTCAATATTTTAACAAAGTTGAGACCTGAAACAATGGAAAAACACAACAGGGATAAAATGGTATGCTAGAATGAAAATTAAACACACCAGAAATACTGAGTAAGGAACAAGCTTCCAGACAGATTCTCTGGTGGTTACAATTTACTTGTCAGATTAAGGTATACAATGAATCATAGAATCGTCTAGGTTGGAAGAGACCCTTGGGATCGTCGAGTCCAACCATCTACCCTACTCTACAAAGTCCTCCCCTACACCATGTCCCTTAGCACTGCATCTAAACGGCCCTTAAACACAGCCAGGGATGGTGACTCCCCCCCCTCCCTGGGCAGCCTGTTCCAATGCCCTATCACTCTTTTGGTGAAAAATTCTTTCCTAATGTTCAATCTAAACCTACCCTGTTGGAGCTTGAAGCCATTCCCTCTCGTTCTGTCACTAATTACCTGTGAGAAGAGACCAGCACCAACCTCTCTACAGTGTCCTTTCATGAAGTTGTAGAGAGTGATGAGGTCTCCCCTAAGCCTCCTCTTGCTCATACTAAACAGTCCCAACTCCCTCAGCCGCTCCTCATACGATTTGTTCTCCAGCCCCCTCACCAGCTTCGTTGCCCTCCTCTGCACTCGCTTCAGCACCTCGATATCTCTCTTGTATTGAGGTGCCCAGAACTGGACACAATACTCGAGGTGTGGCCTCACCAGTGCTGAGTACAGGGGCACAATCACCTCCCTACTTCAGAGTAATCAAAAAAGCCCCTAAAACAACTCACAAGACTTCCAGTGAAGTGAAGCTACTATTCTATTTCCTGTCACACCAATGACATTTATTTCACCCTTCAAACTATATTTATGAAATGAGACATTTTTTTCTTCTCCAAAACACTGCTTAAATTAAGACACCAGTTAGGTTAAGCATACTTTCAATAACTCTGAAACCTTCTTGTTTGGAAAGTATAAGATTAAGAACACTGTGCATTATTAGTATAAACAATGAACTGGAACCTTAAAAAAATGCCTTTGTGATGTTACAGATACTAATACAAAAATACAGCTATGCTCTCACTAAGATGTGACAAAATTCCTTGAGCAAGCCATTGGCACTTAAAACTATCACTGTAACTGGACATACTTTACATACACATCCATCATCATCCAAACCAACAAAGAATAAAAGCAAAGTAGTGACAGAGGTAGTTAGGGATGACTTCAGTATTTCCTGTAACACATGACCCTCAAAATCCAAATCTCTGCCTTCCAGATGCTCTGCTTAGAGAGGTTGTTCCTCTATGAACATGTGTTACTCTCATCGATTAGATAATATTCAAAGTAATAAGTAAATCAAAGAAAACATTCTTCTTTATCAATGAAGAACAAATAGCGAAAGAACAAAGTGCAGATAAAATAAACTGCTCACCATTAAAAGGTATTCCACTGCTCTGTCGGGATTGTTGAAGCTGGCTCTCAGCGCTGCAGTTACTTGCTCTCGTTCATAGCCCATTGACATGATCTCAGTCACCATATTCTCATAGGACTGACCTGTCACTAGAAGTAACATGACCACCATTTTAAGGGAATAAGGGGGGGAAAAAAAAGCACAAAAAAGTTTCAATAGATGAATTTCATTTCTGTCCAAATTTGAGTCATTCATTGAAGGGTAAAGAATAGCTTATACTAAACTTGCCATGGTTCTGTTGCTTTAACTCCAAATATATTCTGATGGTTTCATTATGCATTTGATTGGAAAAGTAGAGGGTAATGAACACAATGCAAACCAATGCAAACTTCTACTGAAAAAAGCAGCACTTGTAATACTTCTGTAATTGAAATAATATTCCCTCTTTATGCTTTCATCTAAGGTCAAGGGCATCCTCACAACTAAAATTCAATTCAAGAAAAGTCTCCTGCAGTGTAAGTTTGGAAATTAAACTTTCGAGGCAGAAATCTGCCTGTCAAGCTGTTAGCCATTGAGGTTTTTCCCAGTAAAGACTTTACGCTATGCTATGGTTAGAGAGAAAATGAACAGTGATGACCAAGTTACAACTGTACATTGCTACACGCTGGTGATGATAATCGAAGTAATTTAATCAACTTAACATGGACTCAAGTCAGACAGAAGACTTAAGGTTATATCTAGGAAAGTCACTCAAGACCTCAGTGAGGGTTCAGGAGAACAACTGATCTCATCTAATTCGTGTATCTTTGACTAGACATCCATTATATCAAATCCCTCACCTCTTACAGCATAAATGAACTAGAACTGGCCCACACCTGCAGCCATTAAGACAAAAGCGTACACACATATAGCAATTTAAGGACAACTGATCACTCCACTAATGGTATCATAGGGAAAATTATCTACGTTCATAAATCCATTTCCCTTCCTTGAAACCAGACAGCAGGTTTAACAATTCAAAATTGTAACTGAGCAACATCTTAAAGGTTATCTGCATGCAAAACGAGATTTAAAAAAAACCCAAACCCAAGTATTAAAATACCATCTCCTCCCTTGGATAAAGGTATTCCTGATCTCAGTGGAATCCTCCTACTGACTCTGTAACACTAGCATGTTAGTGGCAGGAGAGTGAAATCATTAGCAGTCACCATAAAAACCAACAGATTAAAAAAAAGTACAGAAAATAAACACTGTTAGAACTACTCTGTTAAGACAAGTAAGTCACAATTAAAATACCAAATTTTATTCCCTTAAGTAGAAGGAGTTTAACTCAAGCCAACATTAACACAATCACATTGCTTGATTTTTAAAGAATGCTTCTAAATAATCAGTGGATGTATGACTGAGGGCAATATACTCAAGGCAAAATAATGAAACAGCCCTAGCCCAAGGACGCTGGCGCTTTATCTGTAAGATAAATAAAGGATTTACAGCCCTTGACTAATTTGAGTATTCATTTTTTAGACTTCAAAATAATAGTGCCAACATGAGTTCAAGGAACTGTAAGTTCATGTCTTCACAACTACAAGATCAATCATTTTAATCTAACTTCATTTTCCTCAAAAACATAAAAAAGCCACCTAAACTTCGCTCTAAAGACACTGTTCAGAGAAGCAAAAAAGCCAAGCCAACAATTGTCCCAACACAGTGATTTTGCTAAACTTACTGCTCTACTCAGTACTAGTTTAGAGTTACTATTGCTAACAAACTAATCAAGGTAACGAGCAGACAGAACATCTTTTGATCTAATTGGCTATTACTTAAACATTTCTGTAGTCCTCTTTCAATACAAGCTAGGTGGAGACTAGATTTGGTACAGAAGAAAAGGATGCAAGAAGGTCGACTTGCTCTGGAGAGACTGATACGTAAGCCATAATTAAAATCCAAAGAAGAAAACAGATTTACTGTGAATTTAGGCACATGTACTCCACGTACAGTCTACTTAAACAAGTTGTGCAAATGTAAGACCAAGAACAATAATGCAAGAATTGCACACCAGCAATGTCCCGATAGAGAGTCAGGCCTATCTCCACATGGTGCTACTGGGAATGTTCGTAAGGTCAATATTGAACTGATTCTGCTCTTTACTCTTGTCTTTCAAGTAACATTTTAAAGCTGGATTAAGTTTCAAATCCAGTTCATCACATTCTCCACAATAATTTTTGCTCCATGTCCTGAAGAAAGGTTAGGCTGCTCCAGTGAAAGATACTGGTTGCACAGGAACTGCAAGATGTGCAGATCTTCCTGTAGCACACAAAGCCACATCGGTTTTCAGTCAGTGTATCTAACTGAACACAAAAGCAATTCAGCTTTAAAAACAGTGATTGGTTTCTACTAAGTCAATTATTTTCACACAATGTAATTGAGAAGCCAGAGTAAGAACATGCTTAGTATCTCACTTAGGATGTAAAAACATACTACATGAATTTGTGCAAGCAAATTTCTTTTAAGGCAGTTTCTAAAGAAAAAGAACCACAACACAGTTCACACCTAGTGCCTTTGAAATTTTTTTGGTATATAACCTCTGCAGTGTGCTTACCTAGGAAATCAGACTAAATGCCTGTTGTTTCCAAACTGTTCGGAACACATGTGTTAACTGTATTAGATATCAATCAAAGAACTTTCACACAAAATGGGTAATGAGGTGATGCTCTCCTGCTACATTCGAAGGAGATTTTTTTTTTTTTTTTTTACATTCTGAATATAACCAAATCAAGACCACCAGCTAAATTAAACTTGTTGGTCATTACTGTTAACATGAGCACTTGTGATGACCATTTCTCAGCCACTAAGGTATAATGAATAGTTAACGAAGCCTGCAGCACCTTTGGTAGCAGCAGTGACTTAAAAAATGTAACAGAATTCAACTGGTTGTCTCCTACAGTATCTATCAGCTATTTCAGGTCATACGTTTCTTCAGTCTAAAACTGTAATAGTGTAAGACTTAAGGTGCAGCTAGACAGACTAAACCTGATGGCTAACACCAATACACATAAAATATTACTACTACTGCTGCTCCTAAATCACCTTGGGCTACTTAATCACACCTGCCTCCAATATATCCACACACCCCTACACAAAAATGTAAGTGAAACCCTTTAATTAGTTTAACTTTTTGTACCAAGCTGCAACTTAATGCTTACCGAGATAAAGACAAAAAAAAACATGCCTCCTCCTTTTTTCTGTGCCTTAATTTGCTACATTCTATTAAAAAAATCCCCTCCAAAATTTAAGTGGGAATAAGGAGCTGTAGTTTTCCCTAGCAATTTCCTAGCTACCAGAATCAGTATACGTGAGGGTCAGAACTTCCTAGTGTTTTTACCCTTTTTATTCCACTGAGAAACAAAGACATTTAAACTGTGAAAAGTGAATTGACTATATGGAGGCATTCATTCCTCAGCTCAGATAGATAAATTCTCCAAATCTATTCCTAATTTAAATGTGTCAAAAGACAGTATTGTCAAAGCTGGAACAAGTGAATAATAAAGGCAGCCATTTTATCAGACCTGCACGCTGGGAAGTGAAGGTGAAAAGAAAAGTGTATACATATTTACGTCCAGTCTTCTATTCAAGCCACTTTGAACTGAATAGTTAAAAGAGAAATTAAGGCAAACGGGGAAAAAACAGGAATGATAAGAATCTTCCTTTTACACAATAAAAATATATGAAGTGAAATATTCTTCAGTAAAGAAGTTCTTGATGCTTGTTCTAAGATACCAACTTCACATCTTAGAGAAAAGCACTTTGATTATAACTTTAACAATGACAGATACAGAAGAGAATGTCAACATCTGCTAATCCGTCATTTGTTTCTGCTGCACCAAAATAATGTCTACATTAAAAAAACACTCCACTTACCAAGTGCACTTATAGCATCCTCAAAAAGATTTGATCGAGATGTATCACCTGTTGTACTGTAAGATGAAGACAAGTGCAATGGTAATTACAAAACTTTGGAAAACTTCCTGTTTTTCAAAAAAAGCAGCAGCCGCTGTAACTCCAATAGCCCCTTTTGTTTCTAAAAAACCAACAAAGCTTTCCAAAGAGCTCTCTTTTGATCTTATAGTGAGACCAGATTTTACAAATTTTCAATGCTACCATTTTTAACACAAGGCAAAACCTTCCCCCCTACCCCCCAGTCGTTTGGCTCTTGCCCATCTGCTCAGGGATTAGCCATCTGCTTGCTTGAATGCTTTAAAAGGTGAGAGAATAAGGTGGATTTTCAAAAGCACACAGCAGTCTCACTAACTGCTTCCCCATAGCCACTGTTCTGTCCTCAAAGAGGACCCAAGGAGGTCAGTGGTAAGCACTTATTAAAATCTCAGTATCCTACTTTCCCAGGAATATAAACTGCTAACATTTGCAATTACTCCATCTCAAGTTATCAAAGCTGTTCAATTACAGGATTAAAGGTTCACCTCCATGAACACAGAGGCACACACCAGGCAGAGGAACCTCAAACACAGAGAGAGCCAAGGGTGCCCCTTTCCTGGCTCCTCCCAGGGCTGCAATGTAAAGCATCAGCCCCTTGGTCTCAGGGTCAACAGGAGCTCTCCAGGTCTCCTTACAGATCAAGGGCATCACTACCTACAGGGTGGTATGACTCACCATGGTGTGCCAGGAAAAACTGTTTGGGGATTGTGCAAGACTTATTATGGGATGTCTAGGCTTAAAGCCAAAGGCAGGGAAAAGGAAGCATCAAGGCACCCTGCAGATGAAAAGCATGGGTAAAGAGAGCAAAAGAGGAGAAAAAGGGCCAGTAACACGTGAACAGCACTTGCCTGGCTATGCCTTGCACCTTATCACTAGTCTATCCTGCCTTCTAATTAAATTCCATTTCTAACTGGTTTTCATGCTGAGAGGTCTCTCTATTATAAATGCATGTATGTGTATGGAAGTCTGAGCGACCACTACTGGAACGGGAACTGTGAGTCACTGGGCTCCACGTGTCTGTGGAGCCAGAAGCTGCAGAGACCAAACGTCATGGAAGCCTCAGTGCCAGCAACTGGAGAAGAGGCCACAGGGGTCCACATGCCTGGACTGTCAGCAACTAAAAAGACTAGACTGCATGCATGTTCTGTGTGGATGCATACACTGGCATGTGTGCAACCACCAGTAAGCATCAAGCTTGGTTACAGTGAGTAGGGTAAGATGCTTGAGAGCCAGGTATTGAATGGCTGTAAGTCAGAATCAGCTGCTGGAGAGACCAGAGGGTCCAGTCTGAGAGAGTTGCTGCTGGAAAGACTTTAACATCTGAGGGTCTGCTACTGATAAGATCAAAAGGCCTCAACCAGCTAATGGAGGGACCTCTTTGTGTGTCACTGAATAAGTCAACTGGGTGACCAGGGAATCTAGGGACTAGACACTAGGTTCATTGAATGGATGCCCGTTCCTGGATGGATCTTCAGTGTGAACATGTGTGTGCATCCATGCAAAGGGAATCTGAGTATCAGCAACTGGAACAGGGTTGCAGGGCTCAGGCAGTCACATGCCCTGGTACCAAAAATGTTGGAAGACTGGGAGATTCAGGGGCCACGTATCAGAATAGACTGTCCAAGGCCAGCTACTGGAGAAATTAATATTGTTTGCTTGTATGTTTGTATAAATGTATTTTACACTAGTGGGCTTTGTCCTGAGTAGCCAGAGGGTAACAAGATGTGACGGCTGATGTTGTATCGTTGCTTGAATGCTGTTTTTTTCCTGCCCGTGTTGACCAATGCAGCCAGCCATATATATAGGTATATACATATTGTGTGTATGTACTGGAAAATATATTCAATCTTGATGCTTGATAGACCTGTGGATATGGAGCTGCAGCAAACTTGCCTCTGCGAGCAACTCCTATCAGCAAATGAAAGATCATCAGATTAATCTGAATCAGTTTCCAGAAGATGTCACTAAAAATCTAACAAGGTATTTACAGAGATGCATTTTTTTAATGTTAAAAAAAAAAAAAATGTGTTCCAAAAAGAATGCTTCACTAGTATATATCACTAGTAAGATTTACAACTAAAAAAGATCAAAGGCGAAACAGGACATCAGCTTGCCTGGCCATGGCTCAATAAATCTTCACCAGCCTTAGTGCATTAGCTTCGAAAGCAAATCAGAAACAAATGGTACTCACTGAAATCAAGGCAGGTGGTAACCATACTTTATTTGTTAAATTATTCTCTTGCTTCCTTTAAGGTATGTACTACAGTTTTGAACCTGGAAAGTACTGTTCCAGTATCAGATTTTTAATCTAATCTTTGAACCTACTGGACAAACTGAGCAGCAAAAACCCCCGCTCATTAACAATAAAGAAGTCATTCAACTCATAAATGAAGCCTTATTTGTATTCCATTTTAAAAATATGTCCATTTCTCAGAACTGCAAATTTAAGTCATCAGTTAGGGTATTTAGTGCAAGAAATCTGTGATGACATTTTCAAGATATTAGGCAATTGCAAGTTTTGTTTCTTAATCAGTGAATTAATATTTAACGGTGTTTAAATACAACCACTTCAAAAATCTATGTCTTGTGCACCAGTATTCACATAAATCACACATGAGTAATTGAAAATCAGGATATGGAAAAATGAAGATGATGCTATGCAGCACTTTGAGGGCCATTAAATTACAGTTAACAACATCTTTATCCCATGCAATACTTCAGAAACTTAAAGTGAACAAAAAAAGGCGACATTATACAACAGGGATGAACCCTCTAACCTCCATTTGATTTTCTTTAATGTAAAGAATTGAGGTTAAAAGCTATCCCAACTCCCACAAGTATCTGCAGATGGGTCAAGGAGCATTCAGAATAAACTTGGAGCTTTAAGACATTAAACGATTAAATGCAATACTATATCCTAGATTTTGGACAAAAAGGCCCTTTCCAGAAATTACGAGACTCTTACAGCAATAAAGAACTTATGTTTCAAATCTAACCAACATGATACAAAACACAATCACAGAGGTCTATGAATAGGACAGGCCACATCCCTCTGAAGCCTTTAAGAGCTTTGTGAACAGTAGATCCCTACATAGGTGAATATCCTCAGTTTGAAAAGAAACTTGTGCTTTTACTGTCAGTAAAAGTTACTTTCAGTAACTCTGAAATGCCTCATGGGAGCACAAGTCCTGTGTCAGTTAACTCTCCACTCCATGGGTTTAGTCCCAAGACAACTCTTCCCACAGTGGAAGGGGAGCAGGGAGGGGCACTTTGGCCATCAGTGACGCTATATTTGAGCCAGAGACTGAAGCGACAGTTAAGAAAGAAGAAAAATTATGGAGAACAGAGAAAATGACTGGACTAACACTGTAATGGAAAATTCAACTTAAAATCAAAACTAGAAGCAACAGAAATGGACAGGGAAGCCATTTTTGGAGGCTTGTTCATACCTGTCAGTTGATGATGGGCTGACAGCAGCTGGTGCCTCAGGTGGTTTTTCTGCTGGTTTCTCTTCTTTAGGAGCACTTACAGGTGTAGATTCACAAGCAACTGCATCTGGTGCTGGTGGGGGAGGGACAGGAGCTGGCACAGGGGCAGCAGCAGGGACTGATGCAGTGACTGGTGTGGGAGCTGCAGCTGTCGAGCTAGTAGTAGTAGCAGCATTTGACTGCTGGGTTGCTCCAGCGGCTGCTTTGGGCTGTAGGAGGACAACACAGTTCAGACACAGCAGAAAGTTCACATCTATAGTCAACACATTGATTAAGTTTTGTTAAGACTATTTCTGTTTGGCACTGCTGCCTCAACAACAAGCATAACCTGTAATGCCTTTTATTGTATTTAAACGGGCAACTGACAGTGTCACTGAAGTACTTATTTAGACATCTGGGCAGTCATACTATTTGAGTATGAAGGGAAAAGCAAAGATAAGATCTAAATATTTACAGACTACAGCACTCTAAATGTGAAAACAATTTTGTGTTTTACAAAACATTTTTCAGAAGAAACTAAAACAGCTGTCAAAAGACATCTGACAAGCATGACAAACCTAAGATTTTCTCATCACTCAAATTTGGAAAAAGTGATAAAGACAGAAATCACAATTCATTACAAATGCAATTTGCTGAAAAATAAAATGCTAAAAAAATTAAACTTAACCTGCAATAAGTGTTACTTACGCACTCTTTACATGCAGAGCACTACATAAATAACATTTCACATACTTGAGTACTGTACGAGCACCAACAATCCAGCAGAATCAAAGACTACCAAATTTACAGCAACAAATTCAGAATGGGCAATACCCGCATAGTACTGTGTTAACCTTCACATCCTTATTGGAAACATGAATTTTGCGTGCATGCAGTATTAATACCATTACATAGAAACTACACTTTTCAGAATGCACGCAACTTCTGCAAGTAAGGGATGGAGTTGCGTTTTCAAAAGCTGTATCACTGTAGTCCTTTATTTACAATCCTTAAGGATTGACAAGGCTGACCCTGATCTTTGCCTTACCAAAAGAAATACCTGAACTTGAAACACAACTACTTATTCTAAGTTAATCACTTTCAGACGATGTTTGCTTAAACTAGGAAAAATTTACTTCATCCTTCTGTCTGAAAGGAAAGGAGAGGTTAAGAATGAATAGCTTGCAACATAATAGGCACAATAAAGAACATTCTAAGAAGCCTTCAAAGAAAAACACTGAAGCACATCTGAGTGTCAGACAAAGTTAGTAGTTGCGCTTAGACGACAGAGCATGACTTACTCAGAACGGAACCAAGGAAAGGGAAATCGAGCTTAAAGACTTAGCAAAAAGATCTAACGCTGAAGAAATGCCTAACTCCAAAACACAGGTCCTTTAATATAAGAAGATATTGCATTTAGCAGTTCTTCATGGAGGTCTGTGTTTCTTCTGCTACAAACAAAATTAATGGTGTACTCTGAAATCCCATCTGCAGATGTTTTCTTGTCCTGAACAAATGCCTCTTCTCCAGGCAAACCACAGATTGGAAGGCTGTCTGTTCAGGAAGACAGCAATAATAGCTATGCTCAAACACAGAATCTAATGAGCCAATTCCAGACAGAAGTGAAGGGCAACTGAGTATAGGTTTTCTTTATCAGAAGGAGAACCTCTAACCCCAAAATTAACTTCATATCTAAGACAGAGATGAAGACAGTTTTACTCAGATTCCAAAGGTCTGGAAGGCCTAGAAAATCAGTGGTTTGATTCTGGAAGCAATCTGGCAACTGGTTAAGAGAAGAAATACTTCAAATACACATCGCAGTCATTCCCTTTAATTTGCCATTGTAGTAATTCAAAACTCACAGGTTTGTTGATTGGCATATGTATTCTTTCTCTACCAGCTGTCAAGCCCAATGGCTTAAAAAGAAACAGCCATGAGTTTTGAAAAGCAAGATTGCAAGACTGCAAGAGCTGTGTACAGATGATTTAGTAACAAGCTATCTAGGTTCTCTTCCTCCTTTTAATAATATCACTGAAAAAATAACACAGAGAGACAGGAAAGAAGAAATATTAAACTCAGCCACTGGGAAATTTTTTACTTTGATGTAAACATTCAGCACAGAACAACAACAATCAGCGTAGACAAACTAGGACTGTGAAGCAGTATTTCATATCTATTTGTACGAGCATTTATTTTTACGCTTAACCAGAACTTTCATATGATCAAATTCCACTAATTTTAAGATTTAATATACAATCACCCATCACAATGGAAAAAAGAATTACATGAATCCACCTTCCTTTTCAAAAATAAGACTACTTACTTTTGTCACCATAACCACCACGAAGTTCTTCTCATCTATTTTGTATTCTTTAAGAGCAGTATCATCATTAAGGATTTTACCTGGCAAATTAAACAGATACAAATTAAGAAGTTATTTAACAGATCATTAAATGATGTTGGGATTCTCTCATATAAACGCAGTTCAAAAAAAAAACCCACAAAAACATGGTTTATGCAGATTTATAAATATTACTATCCCTACAAGAAGTCTTTTTTGTTATTAAGCTTTGGCAATAGAGCTACAAGTAATTTTCTTCCTACGATGTCCACAGTACTAGTTAACTTGAAGGCCATCGCCTAAAGTTAAAACAGAAGCATTCATTCTAGAGTAAGATATATTGGATCTTTAACACAGACACAAGTAATGTAAAGGAAAGGCTTTAGCACACAAACTTAATTGAGTAACTTATGCCAGCTTACATTCTCCAGACACACTAAGAAATTTCCTTCCTGCTTATCTTTTGTTTGTCCTTCAAATGTAGTGAACTACCTACAGTTCTCTGGCACCGATCAAGTACATCTGCATTAGATAAGTTTGTGACATTGCAACTTTAACAATTTGTTCTTAGAAGGCGGCTAAAGCATTAGAAAATCTAGAATCATTCCATATCCTGCACCTTGAGATAAGAATGAAAGAAAGTGATCAGACAAAACCAGAAACATTAGTTTGTTATACTACCACTTTTGATGTTTCATAAGCAGAGAGAGTACTGCGGCAAACCAGATTTGCCTCATGTTTACAAGAACTAAAAATACATTAAACCACGTAAACTTTTTTCAAGGATAAGCTAATTTAGAGGCAGTGCCACAAATCAGAAAATTGTCTGCATTTCAGTGAGCTTTATAGTACCTACTTCTAGTACAGAATTTTCAGAAAATATTTTACAATTTTAATTGATTCATTTTCTGAAGATGTGCCAAGGACCGCTTCCCTATTTCAAGAGGAAAATGGTTATTTTCATAACCATTCTCAGTGCCAGAGGAATACACAACTGTAACTAGCAGGAAACATCCTCATCCTGATGACTGTAAGGAAACCAAGCAGTGCATACACATTACGGCACTTGGAATACAAACGAGGTGGTACTGTCCTACTCCCTACTGGTTCCACCAGTCTTGCAGGTCATACAGAATGTATTACATGCACCGTAGTAGTAGCAATACCTGTAGCAGCAGCTGCAGCATCTGACTCAGAACCTATAGAAGTTTACTTACAAGTTTCTCGTTTAGAGGCACTTTGGGAAAGGAGTTTGCACAATGTATATATGCAGACATCCTATCTACTCAGGACACACCACTCTCAGGGTTTCTAGGTTTTACCCTAATACACATGACAACACAACAGATCTACCTCACCCCTGATTAGAATTACCTTTTTTTAAACAAATTTGCAAGTATTTTAAATAACAAATACTACTTTTAAAATACTTTTAATCAGGTTCCATTGGGATACCACTTCTGCTTTATCAAACTATTAAAATTCTAAAGACTACTTTGATGAAAGTAAAAATGTCATCAATACACTCTTGTTGTACCTCTCATCCAAGAAAAAAACCCCAACAACCTTCAGATGCTCTCCTATACTAAATTGTATTTCCTACATTTCCTACTCATTGTGAGGATTATACAATGCTGCAGATAAATTCTGGCTTCTGAAATGCTCAAGACACATATTACCTTATGCAACCCTTGATTTTTTAATCACAGAAACATAACACTAAAAGTGTAATGCAATTATATGTATTGCACAAGGCCTTCTGCCTCGTTCACATTTCTTGACTATACATGCAACTTTTACCTTCATGTTCTTGATGTGCTTTACCTTCACTGAAGTATAAGGGACATAAAACTTGCTAAGAAACATAGTCCCAAGAAGTCCATACAAACAGGGAAAGACTCCTGACTTCTCTTCCACTAGCGTACTTCTAGTGTGATCAGTGGCTTTAGCTTATTAGAAGCGGAAGACCAATACCGTTTACAAAGCTGTACGCTGAAGAAGTAAAGAGACTACCAAAGTTTCTTTAAAGCACAATTTGAAAGGAAAAAGCACTAGAGGGGGTACTGGAATAGAATTTCTTAAATTCTGACGTAAAGTGAGAATGGAAAACTGGATTTTTGTGTTAGTGACAGAATGTATTAGCCAGGGAGAAAACAGAAAAAAAAAATATTACCAAAAAATATTTTGAAGTACAGAAGCTCAAAGAAAGTAACTTCATGTCTTTATCTAACGTTAGCCTGCTTCTTCCTAGCACATTATAAATGTTTCTAATGACAGTTTAAAAGTATTGAAAGTACTTTTATATAGTAAAGATTTGGTGGTGGTTTCTTTTGTTAAAACAAAAGAAATAATCTGATTTTTAATTCTCTGAGGTATACACAGGAACGCTTCAGCTATACATAGCACAAACTGAACAAAAGACAAGAGTGAACCCAGAACATGGGCTTTGATCTGCTTAAATCCTGATGTCTTGTAACAAAAGCTATTTCTACTTCATCTAGTATACCCTACCCAGGACTAAAGCTGTTAGCATATCATGCTGTAAGAGCACGATAACAACAGACACACATGTATTAGAACCTGAAGAATGCTGATTCAAAATTAAGAGTTCCCTTTTGTGTTGCCTTTTTTTTCTTTTTAACCTGTTTGCATTTCAGTACTTAGAATCTTTAGGAGACTTAACATTCACATCAAGGTCAAAGAAAAACATAAAAAATACAGTAGATTCAGTATTTTCAGAATATCCATTACCTGCATAAATTAGTTTTTGGCCAGCTACTGGAAAAGCATCTTTCCCCCTTTCTGATTCAATCTTCTCTTTCAGTGCCTTCACCTAAAGCACAGAAACATCTTAATGAAAAAAAAAAGGAAAGAAGTTTTGCAATACAAAACAAATTAAGTACACTTTGTTCTAAGTTTTAAATACTAAAAAGTAGTTTTCAGACATAGTCTGATTATGTCAAGTACATCAGTCTTCCAAAGACACCACTGAAATCACTTGTAGAGCAATGTGTTCCCAAAAATCTCTTGTGCTTAATCACATTAGGTAAGTAATTTCCCTATGAGAAGTCTTTAGGTACGTGTTTACAAAACAACACAGTGAAAGATTGAGAAGTTTCGGAAAAAAATGCTTTTATCTACCGATCCATTTCCCCTCCCTGTTCTTTTTCTGGATGCAGGGGGTACACATGCTATACACAGCTGACAGCTTTCTTCATCACAATGATTCTTCAGGGAACGGCTGTGTTTTTGGTAAGGCCACCATGACATTCGATTTAACTCATTGGAATGACTTGAAGCCTTAATATGCAAAGACTTGGGCAAACTGTCCAGTTGTTCATTTTTCAACTCCTTCCCCTCCCCCGTAATTTCTGGAGCTTTGCATAGCAAATTTTAAGCCTACACATGAAAGCATTTTGCCGCATTTACTTGCTTGTGCAAACCACTGACATACAGTCCACTTTCAGAGCACCACATGCAACAACAGCTCAAATGACACTGCATTAGTTGTCATGTATCAGAATGCCCATATTCTCCAGAAAGACTGCATAACGCTATCCCCAAGAAATAAAGGACGTTCCTGTAGAAGCATTTCTTTACTGATACATTTGAAACCATGTTTTAAGACAAACTGATTGCATACAAACACTGCACCTTGCTCTAAGACAGACATTCACAATGTTATGTAAAACAAAGACAACTAATGCACTACAAACTCATTACGACAAACTAACTCCATCTTCTAAAGCTTCTTTTTTTCCTAAATATTTATAAGCTTTTTTCAAGAAACACTGCAATTGAGGCACACATACCTAGCTATTTAACCAGCTAAGCATGTGAAAATGTGTTTATCCTGACAGCTTTATCTGACTGGCAACTATTTGTGCCACAGGTAGCTGGTAGCATTCTCATTTTTGGTTAATTTTTAAAAATATAGTTCACTATTAGCGTTACTGGAATAGTAAATAGACTGAAAAAGTATTTTCAGGTGCTAAATAGTAAATATTTATTGAGAAGTTGAGCTTTGTGGTTCTCAGCATAATTAAAATCTGTCATACGCTTCACATGCCACTCATGCTTCCTGGCTTCACTCTGTTCTTCTGTAAATGATGTCTGAAGCCTCTGTGTTACCCATCTCCTTTTCTTTCATTGTTATCATCACTTTTTCTCCCTCTTCCTCTCAGATTTTATACCTGTGTTTCTTCATCAATCTCTTTACTGGGCTAATCCTTTCAGTTTGGATGTTTGGTCCCAAAGAGACAAACCAGCCTTTAACACTCACAATGGAGCTGCATAAGGATGAAAAAAGGAGTGTTTGTTTCACCAGGCTTCATGACCCAGCAAATGAGGGCTGCAGAATCAAAACTCTTCTCTAAGATTACACCTGACGTAGATGATTAAATCACTAGCCAGACAAGGATACAGAATGCAACATATGACTTCCCTCTGTAGAGCCACACCAAAATAGAAAGCATATTCTTTTTTCCTCAGCAGATGGAGGAAGTATGCTCTTGGTATTTCTGTTATATGTGCCATCCCAGCACCTCCCTAAAGCTCTACAATCGGTCTCCAGCCACCCAGTTCTTTTCCACAGTAAAACTAACAGCAGCTCACTGCCATCCATACATCTTCAGGCAGGGCCTAACCACTACTCATTTTAATAATAATTTGCTGATAGCATCATCATTCCTCATGGACCTGGGGCACTGCCCTCTTCTAAAACCTTCTGTATGAGTCTGCAACAAATAACAGAGCTATGCTTTCATCCCCTTGGCAGGTGGCATTCCTCTCCAGACACAGGCAAACTGCCATTTACACTATGGGGCCATGGGAATCGACAAAAAATGCATTAGTTATGACTGTGACTGAAAAAAAGTGTTCATAGAACAGTTTGGGTTGGAAGGGACCTTTAAAGGACATCTAGTCCAAGCTCTTCTGCAACGAGCAGGGACAGCTTCAGCTAGATCACGTTGAATAAAATAAAGGAACAAATGACATCAGATACACCCAATTTAACAGTAACATGCTAGTGGCATAAAGTACTCTCTTGTAGTTCTAACTGGAGCGACAGAAGACTCAGCACCCACTAATGAGAAGATTAGTGCCCTTAATTCTGCCAACAGAAAAGAATACATAAGAGCACGCCCTAAACACCCCGTATGTCATCAGATACAGTAGTCCAAACCAGCTTCATTTAGATTTAAACAGCTAATGTTCCCTTTTCAAGAGAAAAAAAAACCCCAACAAAAACAAAACAAACAACACAACAACAACAAAAACCATCAAACAGAAGAGAAGCCCTCTTACTGCTCTTTAGAAAGGCAACTGTATCTTCCAGCTACTGGCACAGTAAGCTGTTGAAAACACCAACATTCTAAACGTTGCCTCTAGCAAATTAGGTCACCGAGTATCCAGACTTCAGCATCACCATCAGTTCAGGGTTATTAAGTGAAAATTAATTTCTGGAAAACACACCCAGCACATTGATCTGTCAAATTTAGAAAGTAGGTTTAAGATACACAGTCAACCTCTGCACCCATAACGTGACACTTCTCAGAAATACAGATCCATACACCAAACCTTCAGGCTACCTAGCTTTATTTCATCTGATCGGACTTCAAAATATATTTCAATCTTCAGAGAATCCCACTTTTTTCCTGCCCTAATAAATTTCACAGCAGATTAAATGGAACCCATACTTTACGATAACACCTTTACGAATGAGCATCAATTCATCTGCAAACACCCTAAAGATTCAGAGGCAGCACACTTACACACTACAGTGGCTAACTTAGAAGACAATTTTCTTCTGCCCCCTATAAATTTAGATGTGAAATTCTCCCTACTATTCAGAGACTGTACTGAACACAACATCCTCAAGAATGGATGCCATGCAGGCCGTTTAATTAAGAGACAGATCTGAATGACTCCTAGCTGAAAAACTGAGGTCTTCCAAAGAAATATCAGTCCCTAACTGCATCCTAGCTGGGCATCTGAAAAATGCTAGCACTGAGTTGCCCAGCTGTTCCCTGTATTTATTTTAGCCAGCTAAGCAAGCAGGGCACGCTGGGTTCCATCAAGGCAAGTAGTTCCCACAGTTCAGTACACGGAGCAAACTCCCTTCCTTCACTGTCACACACCAATTTCCATTTCTCGTACCTTATACACTATACTAAAACGGAAAAGGGAACAAAATCTGATTATTTAAAGAAACATCCCATAACTCCTAATAAAAAAAGCTAACAGTGAACAGTATACTTCCAACAATTTTAATTTATAATTACACAGGCTCTGTAACACAGGCAAAATATATTTCTGAATTTTTTCAGATGTATAGAGAAACTGAATATAAAACTGAAAATGACCCCTTCAGACATCAAGCCACATACCCACCTTCCATACCACAATCCCCATGAGGAATCTGATTCACCTTCACCTAAGGACTAAGGTCCTTTGCTACTTCTACAACAAGGCTGCTACAAAGTTTATTCTTATATTGGAAACTTTTTCGTAATTTCCAGTGCAGATTAATTCATGGACTATTAATACTCATTTGTTCTCAGGGTGAATTCAAGCATGAATAGCCTTCCCACCTTTCATGGTGCTTATCACTGTAAAATATTTATACAGCGTTATCAAATCTTTCTCCCAGCATGTGAGCTAAGCAAGCCCAGGCCCTTCAGTTTCCTTCCACATGGGAGTCTCAGTCTTCCATACCCTCCTTACTACCTCTTTCCTGCACCTGCTCTGGTGGAAATTCACTCCCCTTGGGAACAGGCGGCCAGCACACAGTGGAGCAGCATCACTATGCTTACTGGAAGTTCCAGGATCTGTGAGCTTCAGGGCTTCATCTTTTAATGAAGCCAAGTTATTAACCTATGCTGCTCATTTGAGAGACATTTGCAGAAAACTGACCCCAAGTCAGGCAGATAAGTACAAACGTTAAACTTTGTGTTCTTCAATTCCATCATGTTTCTATTGATTTGTACTCAAAATCATCACGTTCTTATCAAATTAGTAAAAGGATGACAAAGAGATGGACTCTGAGACTAATTGCCAACCAACCTACGGTTGAGCTTTTTTGAGAAGAAACTCTGAGCAGAGGGTTTTTTTTAATCTACTTTATAATTCCCTGCCAATCTCCATCTTTTCTGTAATAGACTCACAGGTTTCTCACAGACTTCAGGAAAAATCATTGTTTAGACAAGGACCAAAGTTTTCAGTCCACAGGGTTTTGCTCTCTTCTTCCTTGAGGGAGGAGACATGATAGCCTGAACACTTTTGTTTAGAATAGAATATTCCTCAGTTTTCCCTCCCATTGCCCTTGAAAACACATTTAGCACAGATTATACTGCCATATGGACAGTACTGAAAGTCAGGTGATGTCGATGCAGTTCTATCAAACAATAAACCAGATAATGAAGCAACAAACTGACCAGTGCAACAGGTTTTACTACCCCTAATCAAACTCCATGATCAGCAACAGATTAATAGCATATATTGTGCCTACTATTGAAACGTCCAAAAGATAAGAAACTACTTAGATGCTTTATAGTAGCTTCACTGATAAGAACACTTTTGGTTCTAGCTACTTCTTTCTACAAATAATAAAAGTAGCTTTTGCTGAACAAATCTACATTACAGTAATCTCTCATATTGTCTTCCTAAGAAGGACACTCCTATTTAGTTACAAGACCATCTCGATGGTTGCTTGAACAGATTACTGCCCAACTTCTGCTCCCAAAGGCATAAAGTTACAGGAGAGGAAGAGTCTTGTGAATCCAGTCGGGTTTATAAGGTGAGTGAGTGACTGGGAAAAAACCCCACATTCGCACTCTACTAAACAAGGCATTTAAAATTATTCCAATGTTCAAAAATAGCCTTAAAGACAGTATAAAACATTCAGAAGCTTCTGTATTTACTATTTGAATCTACTGAAGTTTGTATACAAAGCAAGAAGCAGCATGGTCTGGAAGATTAATAGTCCGGATTTGGCAAGGTACAAATCCAAATTTAGCTCTGATATTTTCTTCCTGAGCAATTACCTCTGCCTTTCTAATTTCCTCTCCAAAATCGAGCTCATCTACACCCAGGTGACATTTATCAGCCTAGTAGCTGCTGTTATACATTGCCCAGGATTTCTGACCTCAAAGCTGGCCAATACACACTTGCACTCTGCGTGTTAAAATCTAAGCTTTGTTTAAAAGAGGAGACAGTAGGACCAGTTTTCTGATGCTATACAGCAAATAGAAGAGCTGCATACATACAGTTTTGTACTAACACATGAACACATAAACTTCAACATAAAGCAGAGCTTTAAACAACATGGTGGGTGGGGGGGAGCTCAGCTACCTGCACTTTCCAAAAAAAAAAAAAAAAAACCAAACCAAAAAGAAATTTAACAGCGGCAGCAGCCTGCTGTCAAATGGGAAGAATCACTGTAAGATTGATAGGGAAGGCAAATATTATACGCCTATGGTTGTTGCTGGGAGAGAAAGAAAAAGGCTGCTCCAGCAGCCAAGATGCACTGATGTCAAGAGTGTCACGCTCAGGTAAGAGAGAAAAGGATTAGCCAGCATAGGCATGAAAAGCAAATGAAGATGTAACTGGTAACCTGGGGTTTGGGAAATATGCCTATTGACAGCTCTGAGTGCTCCCTATGAACCTGGAAGGGCTTGTTCCAAGAAGCTAGCATATATTCTCTGAGTGGTAAATCTTGCATGGCCATGTTGATTAGCATAAACAACCCTCCAGTACCATTAAGCAGCCAATTTTCACAAACGGATTCACAACGAGCGTAACAGCAATAAAGTGGTTTGAGTATGAACAAAATTGACAAGATATTTTAAGTAATAATAAAAAGACACTTAAAAAAAAGCCTTTCCCAACACTGCATACTGACAAACCAGTTGGAAGGGTAAAATAAGTTTTATTTAGGTATGCATTAATGGCCTTCATTTAGATAACCAAATAAAAAGCAAGTCAGAAATACAAGGTGTGACGCTCAGACATCCAAGTTGGGGGGATGGGGCTAAGGATTTCAGCCCTGGTTCTGTTCCTTTCCCTGAACCTCTGACACAAAAACACAGGGAATGATAAAGACAGTGAGAACTAGAGCATCAGTCTTCAGACCATGCTCTGACTTCATGTGCTTAAAGCAGCCACAAGTTCTTTTTTCTTCATTTCTCATGTTCATTTGATGCTCCCTGCAGGGCAGCACACAGAGAACTGCTGAGGCCTCATGTCTGGTCTTTACAGGGCCTAAATAAGACATGCTGCACTTCACCATATGCTGCAAAATAAAAATTGTTTTGTTTCAACGACTCCACTCCACTCAAGCACGCCGTCTGGAGCAGTGGCCAAAGATACAAACCTTGGTGGGAGAAGACATTAGCAGCCATATCTTTCAGTCTTGTAAGTTTACATAGCCCTATAGATTTCCCTTCAGGAAAGTACTTTCCAAGTTTCAGAAATAAAATTAAGACACTTTCAAAAGATTTGCCACTAAACACGCCATTGATGCACATGGGCAGCAATGAGACTGTAGACAGTAGCATGTCATCTGCTCATATTATTCTTTAATTAACATGTACTCTCCACTCCCCGTAAGTTCCACCTTCCAGCCTGTCATTACCCATATCAAGGACAGATATCTTTGCTTACCAATCACACCTGCAAAATAAACTTTAAATATGAGACACAATTATGTAGAAGGCTATTCATAAGTGCATATAACCTGTATATTTAAATTCTCAGTTTACTGGTCACCTTGGGAATGGTAGTCCAAGAAAGTTAGGATTGTTGAGAAATACAGCACACAGTATCAGCAACTTATTAAGTACAAAAGTAACTTTTTCCTGCTGACAGCTTAACCGGATAAGAATGTTCCAAATACAACAGTTGCAAAACTATAGTCATAGAGCCAATGCATTTGAAAAAAATGGCTAGCATATTAAAATGTATTCTAATATGAATAAGATTAGCTGTATTCATAATTCATGCTACCTTAAATCTTCTTTTATTAAGTTTAAAGGAATATGTGTCATTCTCCCCAAAATTCTTTGGAAATTATATTAGAACATTCACTAGAATGTAAGGAAAATACTCCCGAGTATGCGAAAGGCTAACCTCCTTCAGCCAAGAATTAAAATGACTTCCCTCACATGAAAATTCTAATTCTAGCCAGGAAACAGGGAAAAAGACCAGCTACTGAAGAAAAGCATGAGCAAGAAAACCCCACACAGTTAATCAAATAGACATGAAATATCAGAGAACATAAGTTGAAAATGCTAGAATAGTTAAAAAAAAATACAAATTCTCCCTGACGCTCTTATTCTGGTAATCTCCGAAGCTTCCATTTTTGCAGAGTCATCTATCAAACCTGAAGCAGCAAGTACAAGTCCTTCAAAGTCACACCTCCTCTGACTATGCAAATATATACCAATAAAATCCTACGAGATACAAAAGCAATATTAACAATTCCCTAGAAGAGGAGAAAGACATCTACTGTAAAATCAAGAAATTAGAGAAAACCATCAGGGCATGAGACAGAAGACTTCTTTAACCTAGAAGCGTATTTCTGGATTTGAACAGGATCATGACAGCACTTTTGCTCTACCCATTAACATTATAAACCCCCATGGAAATATAAAAACAATCCTCTTTATCAGCAACTGTTGCAGGATTAACCTATGCCTAAACATGTAGGAAGGGGGTTGTCAGAATAAGTTCACACTTTCTCATAGGTTACAAGTCTCAAAGGCAGATTTTCCCATTTCACCCAGCAATATTCTCCGGCTCTTGCAAAACTGTTTCTCAAGTTAATACTCTATCCATTCAGATGATAGTCCGCACTAGTTCAGAAATTTATCACTGTACTCTCCGAAGAGAATTAAAGCGGCTTGTCATTTTATCATAGGTTAATATTAAAAAGTACCTCCCTTATATGTACCACCTCATTGTTGGTAAAAAGCCAAAATGCTTTTTATACCCCCTACAAACCAGAAAGTACAAATTCTTTGCCATGACACTGTCTTTTGAAAAATTGAAGTAGTATCCCTTTTTCTTCTCCCCTGCAGTATACCTGTTTTATCGGGAAAAATGAAAAATATGCCTAGCCTCACTTTTTCCTTATTACATACCCTTTGGATCCTGCTTCATTTTTGATGTAGCACACTCCCCACACAATCACTACAGCTTCAGTTAGTATCTAGCCTAAATTTCTAAAATTAAAAACCAGGAGCTTCCAGCACCAACGGAGCATAACATTAGCATTCAAAAATCCCTATACACACAATTAAAAATAAAGCATAAACATATTAAGGATGCACCAGAACACACAGAAGTTCAGACTTCCACAGCTAAGTGTACGGTTGACACTGTGTTAACAAGCAGGCATTTCCTGGGTGTTCACTGTGGCAGAACAGCGAAATGTGAAAGCCCATATTATGTGAGAGAGAGACTGCGGGCAGAAGACTACTGACATCCTGAATATTCCTTGCACTTCTCTGCATTTCGACAATCAGGTTTTTACGTCAACAGCACAGGGAAGCTGGAAAAGAAACAGGACAGGCTTACTTTCAACTGGTATTTCACTTTCTAAGGAAGTTAAGAACATCTGTTGAGATCTCTTACAAGCCTATTTCATGTCTACATAGTGATAACTACAACAGAAGCCCTAGAATTAGATGCCTACAATGTCATCACTGTCACTTCAGACAAGAGATGTGGCCACATGTGCCTGCAATCAGCTTCAGACAGGGCTTATTATTTGGTTCCTAACACAATGTTTAATGTATTTACTCTCTCAGATACTCAACAGACACAAGATGCAGCTTGCGTAGGCAGATGCATGTTTTCCTTTATCTTAGTTAAATCTGAATGCTCAAGTATTGAACTGCCCCGCTCGGAACGGCGAGTACAACGCTGATTCCCATGCACTCCACAGTTTTTCCCCCAAAAGTTAACAGAAACAGCCATACCTGAAAAAATTCCTCCATTTGATAATAAGCCTTCTCAAATAATAGGTCCTGAGGCTAAACCTTTTCAACTTTTTTAGTCAGCCAAAATATTTGACCGTCTTCATCTAGCATTTTCACAAATAAGAATACTGAACCAAAATTAAAGTCACAATATAAAAAGCATGTTTTGAACTTTAAAATTGTCTGATTAGCAGAAAAAAAAAAGTTGCTCATATAAAAACTGTAAAAAGTCTAATTGGTTATTATAAAGTGTGTTGCTTCAAATTCTCACTGGAAGGTTTGTTTAAATATTCCTTTTTATTCATGACAGCTTTCAGTTACAAGCCTAAACTCTTGTCAGAATACCACCTTGCACTGTAACATCAAGTCGCTTCAAATTAATTTTGTACTGAGAACAAGGGGAGAAATTGCTAGAATCACAAACCAGTTTTAGAGAACCAGAATCCAATTATAGAGCAACAAGTTTCCTAGGCCTATCACAACTAGACAATTTTTGGCCTTGTCACAGTACAGGGCACAGCTCCAAGTAAACAAGCCTACCTCTGGCGGAGAAACAAACAGATATAGTTCAAAGACTAAAAGTAATCTTTCCTGAACTCTGCAACACAAACACACTTGTTTCAAGACATTAGAAAATTTATCCAAGAAACCAGTACACTTAGCTAAAATTAGTATTTTTCAAAATCAGGCTGAGAAATTTCAAATGCAGACTTGTGAAACCCTTGCTGCACAGAGTACTTTTCAAAGCACTTTCCAATTTTGACAGATTTGGTTTCTAACTGAAGTCTCAAAAGTGTTCCTCTCTTTATTGAGTTACATGATTTACAACACTTTCAACATGAATTTCTTCATAATTTTCTAAAAAGTAGACCAAGGAAATTTAAATATATTTTTTTACCTTCGTACCTCATAAGATCGAGGCTTCAGCATCCTCACTTTAAAACAAAGTTCTCCTCAAATCCTATCCGTATTTCCTCTATCTTACCAGCCATTCCCAGCCAAAACCAGAACTATTATGCTCATGAGTAGTATTCTTCTTTCAGTTACCGACCTACTGTAGCAACTACATTTACAAACAGAGAGTGCAGTCTAATTTTCCCATAATCCAACTTCTAGCTAATGCATTTTGCTGTCTCATATGCTGGTGAGGGTTTTGACTAGCAACCCTCCTTCAGTCCTCTCCTCAATTTTATCTCCCAGGACCCTGATGAATATAGAGAACAGAAAAAAGATGAAAAGAGAGTTTTATTTAGTAACAAGTAAAGACGTTTTAAATCCTTTAAGGTTTCTAACACATGCTTCAGATAGACATTTGCCATCTTCCTTGGCCACACTGTTCAACCAAAAGAACTCTTAGTCTGACTTTAACCGTCATCCTATATTTTTCTTAAGATGGAAGTGGAAACGGGTAAACCAACTGACTATAAAAGCAGGTGCAATATTCCAGGGTTTCACTGCCTAGATGTCACATGAAAGGCTACTGCAGACACACCGTCAGATGCTCCCCAAACCTATCAAAAGAAGGCTGCAAGGATGTCTGGACTTGGCTAGCAGAGGCAAACATCCGCGCTCAGCCAAGTGACAAGGCAACTTCCAAGCCTGCAAGCTCACTTCAGGCCATTCCTCTCATCTCAAAACGCTGCATTTCCCAGAGAATTTTTCAGCAGGCTCCCATGTGGCAACAGAATATATTCACCTGCAACCAAAACCCATCCCCTCTCCCCTCCCAGTCTTACAAGTGCAGAGATACACAGCCCCTGCAACATGCCAGTAAGGGAGAGTAACTCTATTACAAACCTCACCGCACACCCAAAGGCCTGCTCTGCAGGAGACACCAACATTCACTTCACCATGGTCAGCAGAATCTCACATGTCCTCCTTCACCTCCTAAGCACAGGCTGATGACGGTGGCCCACACTGTGGGCAAAACAGTAAAGCCTTCCCGCCATCACCCACCTTCCTCAAACACAGTCTTGATTTACACTTGTCTGAGCGTACAGGGGTGCATCTAAGCAAACACTTGCAAGCTCCTCTCCAGTGCACACTCCTGCAGAAGAGCTCTACAATCCCCCCATAGCTCCTTTCTAGCCGTGAATCTGTAGAGAGCAAGCACCACAATTTTTCTCCTGCTGCACCAACCCCCCCCACGAGAGTCCGTGACCCACTCCCAGCACTCCCTATCTAAAAGGGCACAGATCACTACTTTGCCCCATTACTCACCAATGCACTGCTGTGGGCAGGTTATGTTCCTGAAAGGAAAAACTTTACTTCCCATAGCCCTCTCGCTCCTCTCCTCCAGAGTACAACGGGAGCCATTCTCCCTTCCACCTTCTGAGCGTTCTTCTCCAAAACAAGGCGGGAAGCCCACCCCGGTGGCCCACCACAGCCCCCCCTTTCCTCCAGCCACGAACGGTCACTCTCACCCCACAGGAGACCCCTCGGCACTCCGAGGTCAGCCCCACGAACCCCCGATAAGGCCCTGAATCTACCCTGCCCCCCCC
>NW_015091111.1:453879-551735 GCF_001431845.1 Calidris pugnax
GTGGTGGCGCGCGGCGGGCGCAGTGCGCAGGCACGGAGCGGGCGTGAGATGGGGCGGGAGGAAGGTGGCTGAGGGGGAGGCCGGGTGGTGGGCGTGTGGGTAAACACTGCGTGTGTAAGTTATCGCTACGCGTTCATTCGTACATACGTGCGTGGTTACAGGGGGTAGGGGAGCGGAAGGTCGCAGCCCTTCTCCTGCAGGTCGGGGAGGCTGTGCGTGTGTCCGTCCGTCCGGCGGGCGGCTGGGGTTGTGCCGTCTCGCCTGGCTGGCTGGCAGGCGCGTTGCGAGGCTGCTGAGAGAGCCAGCTCCTCGCCCCAGCGCACGGAGGGGCGCAGGTTGCTCCCAGGGAGGGAGGGTGTCCTCCCCCCGCAGCGGTGCCGGCAGGCGGGGCAGCGGCTGGGGCGCTGGGACCTGAGGTGGCACCTCAGGAAAGGGGTTCCCTGCCGCCACAGCACGGCACGGCTTTCCGCCCGGAAGCTGGTACTGTTACACCTCGGACATAGAATCTTCTAGGTTGGAAGGGACCTTAAAGATCGTCTTGTCCAACCGTCAACCTAATTTTGACAAAAATAGACACCCGCACAACGAACAAAAAGCAACACCATCACTAAACCGTATCTCCCAGCACTGCATCAACCCGTCTTTTGAACACTTCCAGGGATGGTGCCTCAACCACCTCCCTAGGCAGCCCATTCCAATGTCTGATAACCCTTTCAGTGAAAAAATTTTTCCTAATATCCAGCCTGAGCCTCCCCTGGCGCAACTTGAGGCCATTTCCTCTCGTCCTGTCGCCTGTGACTTGGGAGAAGAGACCAACCCCCATCTCCCTACACCCTCCTTTCAGGTAGTTGTAGAGAGCAATTCACGCCCCTCAGCCTCCTCTTCTCCAGGCTGAATAACCCCAGCTCCCTCAGCCTCTCCTCATAAGACTTGTGCTCCAGACCCCTCACCATCTTTGTTGCCCTTCTCTGGACCCACTCCAGCACCTCGATGTCTTTTTTATGGTAGGGAGCCCAAAACTGGACACAGTACTCAGAGGTGGGGTCCCACCAGTGCCGAGTACAGGGGAACGGACACGCTTGTTGAAGGCCGAATGTCACCTCAAAATGGCCACAAGCCGCCTGATGCGCACCCTGTGGCAGTTTAAGCTAGTTCTCCAGGCATCCCAGCCTTTACAACTGACATTTACAGCAAGACAAACTTTGTTTGTCCGCTGTACAGACAAACTTTGTTTCCCTGCTTTTCCTAAACTCCTTATCACCTGTGCTGCCTGATGGTTTCCCCCTCACTTTGACCCCACGCGTGGAGACGGGGAGAGCGGGAGGTTAGTCACTTGTCACAGAAGCTGGTGCAGTGGATGGGACAACGCCAGTGCCTCGGTTCCGCCGGCACTGGTTTCAGTAGTCAGTGCTTGCCTCTGATGAGTTATTAACCAGTGTTTCCCCCAGTACTCGTTAGGCAGTGAAGAGAGAGCGCCCTGCTACAAAGAACCTTTAAAGCTGAGCCAGTTGTATTGGCAAAAAGTTGGGCTAGATGATCGCCAGAGGTCCCTTGCAGCCCCGTATCATCCTGTGATGCTGTGAAAAGAGGCCCCTGCCCAAGCTCCTTGTAACCCCTTTCATCAATACGGGTGGGATTTCCCAGTGCATTTTCCTTGTAATGAGGGCTGTCTTTCTGCAAAACAGGATGCTGGTGTTAGGCTGGATTAATACTGTAATGTAATCACATCCAAAATTTCCTAGTGTTGTGCAATGCCTTGAGAGGTTCTACTCTGCCACATTGTCAATGTAATGTTTGTAACAAAAAAAAAAAAAAAAATCTTTTAACTCATTATTACAGTAAGCTTGGCTTCAAAACAACTTTTTACCAGCAGCACAGCGGAGCAGGGGCCAGCAGGCTGCATTGTAATATGAAGGGAAAGTGGGAGACACCTCTCCCTGCAGGAGTTTATAAATGTGTACGTGTTGCACGCGCAGCTGGTGGTGCTGCTGCTGCTGTCATCATCCCGCTCGGGCCCTGACACACAGCTGCTAGACAGCCAAAGCCTCTTTAAGGGCTTTCGCAACAAAAAAGAAACTGCTGACTGTTGCTAGCAGGAATCCAGCATTCTTGGCAGCACAGCATAACTTGCTTGCATTGCACGGAGAGCCATTCAAAAAAAAGAAAAAAAAAAAAAAGAGGCATGAGATCAAATCTCGCTATTTTTGCTATTTTTTGCATGAGTGGTTACAACTTAAAATAGGTTGCTTGTTCACTTTCACTATTGCCTGACACCAGATCTAATTCTGTACTTTGCAGGTAAAATAAAAGGGATTTTTTTTAAAACTTTTCATTCAGCAGTCCAGTATATGTAAACGCTCAGCTTCACATGCAAATGAAATTAGCTCACGCTGAGGGGTTGTGTCAGTTTCACTACTCTTTTCTGCTCAGAATATGTTAAATGTAAACTACTCATTCTGCTATTTGTGGTTGCTGATTACAGTTTGAAACAGTTCTGCCCAGTTTGTGGTGGGGCGAGGGTTCATTTACCTGGTGGCTGTTTAGCTCTGCTGTGACGGCTTGTAAAAGCCTCAGCATAATTGGGAATCTACTCCAAAGGCTGTGAATTGCTAAGAGTGAAGTTTTTCCTGACTGTTTATTTGAACTTTGAGCAAATAGGATGAGAAAAGAAAAAAAAAGGCTGTACTTTTGTTGATTTTTTTCCCCTGTTGAGTGGTTCTGCAACTTTGGGCGACTCACTGTATGCGGCCTAAATTAAATAAACAAGTCCTTGGTGTTTCCTCTAGCTTAGCCCCTCAGCTCCTTAAAATAGGTTACAGCAGAGCTTGACTCTCCAGGTCTTTCTTCAGGCTGCTTCCCATCAGTTGCAGAATTGACTTTTTTTTTTTTTTCCCCAGACTACTTTAGTCTTTCACCTTCATAGTGCTTATCCTTGACAGCAAGTACTTAGGATTTTTTTATTTTATGTCTGAAGTATTTTGGGTGATTGCTCTGTGTTCAGTTTGGAGTATCACACTTACTGATGTCATTTACAAGTGTATGTGTGCTGACTTCGTGAGCACGCAAACCTCTTCTATGCAAACAGGAAAGCTTACATTGATTTGAAAGAGATGTGAAATGAAGCCCTGTGGAGGAATGGCTGTGTGAAAAAGGCCACGATTTAATTGCAATGAGCAACCCAGTCTTTGAAGTAGATAAAGGCCTGGAGATGACCATGAACTCTCCTGGGAAAAGCAGAAGTAAGAAGAAGCAGCTACTTGGTAGATAAGATAAACGGGACCGCATCCAGAAGAGGAGAGAATGTTGTTGCGCGTGGACAAGGGGGTCTACACCAATTGTGTGAACGCTCTGGTTGCGTGAACAGAGACTGTAAGCCAATCGTAGAGCTACCGCTAGCGCGTGCTCTGCTTGCCTGTCTATATATACTTTGTAAAAACATAAATAAAGGGAGAACGATCATACTCATATTGAGGTTACATCGTTACTCCGGGTCCGTCTCCCACTCCCGACATCCTCCTCCTCCCGACATCTGGTAGCAGAGGATGGTTATTCAGCTGGACTGAAATCTCCGAGACTGCGGTAAGCAGCTAGAGGAGGGGGAATGGGAAACCACGGCTGAGAGAAGCGCTGCCTGGGGGCAAAGGCAGGGCAGACGCTGGAGTGAGGTCGCTCCTCACCTCTCAGGCGCAGGGGTGCAAGCGCCAGCTGCGGCCCACGTCACTTGCCGGGATCCTCTCTAATAGAGAGATAAAAGCACCGGTAAAACAAACTGGGAGGAGTGCTGCTTGGCGCAGAGACAGAGCAGACAACGGTTCGAGGTGGCCCCTCGCCTCCCAGGAACCGAGTCACTTGCCGGGATCCTCTCCAAGAGAGGGACTGAAGCACCGGTAAAACAGCTGATAAAGTTAATTAAATTAGGACAGCGATGGGGTCATTTTTCTGACACACATATGCTGTTTTCTGTCTCAGAATGGCGAGACTTTGGAGAAACAACATGGCATAAATCAATCGAGGGGGATGAAAAAGAGGAGAAGGAGATAAAAGCCATCCGCGAGCTGTGGAATGCTGTGCTAGAGACCTTAACAGCAATTAAAGCGGAGCGGGAAGTAGCCTGTGCAGCTGCTCAAATGTTGGATCTGGGAGCAGCCGCCTTAAAACCTCAAGGCAAGCCTGGACCTATTGCGCAGTTCTTCGGACTGCCCTCGGTAAAGGGAATGACCGGGTCCACATGTAAAACTGTTGCTGAAATTCACGCTAATGAGACCTCTGACCCTCCTGAGGAGGGAAAAGATTTACCTGTAAACCCCTTGCAAAACTCGGAAAAAGCGGAAGTAAATGCTGCTAAGTCAAACCAGAAAAGTAACGCACATGCGGAAGTGCCTGCTGAGAAAACTCCAGCAGAGGAGGGGCCTGAAACACCTACTGATCTCATCGATTTGGGGGGAGCAGCGTCTCGGCCTCCGCCCACGGCACCTCCTCCTGCACCTCCGCCTGCCCTGTATCCACCGCTGCCCCCCTTCCAACGATTCATCTAGTCCGTCAACTCCGCCTCCCAACAAGAGTCGTAAACTGTCCTCAGGCACCACAGAAAAAAAAAAAATATGTTACAGACAGTTTTAAAGCAGCTCGAGGAGTTAGACTTACGTGTGGGGAAGAAGAATGATAACACGCCTTCATGGCTAGTGAATCCCTCAACACCTCCGAGGGCTACACGCTGGAGTAGTGTTATTAGTGTAAACCCCTTGCAAAACTCGGAAAAAGCGGAAGTAAATGCTGCTAAGTCAAACCAGAAAAGTAACGCACATGCGGAAGTGCCTGCTGAGAAAACTCCAGCAGAGGAGGGGCCTGAAACACCTACTGATCTCATCGATTTGGGGGGAGCAGCGTCTCGGCCTCCGCCCACGGCACCTCCTCCTGCACCTCCGCCTGCCCTGTATCCACCGCTGCCCCCCTTCCAACGATTCATCTAGTCCGTCAACTCCGCCTCCCAACAAGAGTCGTAAACTGTCCTCAGGCACCACAGAAAAAAAAAAAATATGTTACAGACAGTTTTAAAGCAGCTCGAGGAGTTAGACTTACGTGTGGGGAAGAAGAATGATAACACGCCTTCATGGCTAGTGAATCCCTCAACACCTCCGAGGGCTACACGCTGGAGTAGTGTTATTAGAGACACTATATTAGAAGATCATGGTCCACCGTGGGTGCCCAGTAGAGCCATAAAAACTGCTCTGATTCAACATGATCCACCTGACAACCAAGATGTTCAAGATCCTGACCCTAGGGATATTGATCCCGGTGGTAATGACTCTTCACAAAATTGAGCCCAGAGAAAATATGTGGGTTATCTGGGCAAACAAAACAAGACAACAAGCTTTTTGCCTATTGCTTGCCTCTGCTATAGAGCTTTTTCATACATGTTTAATAGAAGTAACTGGCTTTAAGGTAGAAGAATTTAGCAACTATAGTGTGTACTATTAGCTCAAAGTCATGGTTGTGAGGATTTTGAAGGCATGTGCTGTATTAACTTGTCCGATCATAGTGAATCAATTCATAAACAGTTGCAGTGGTTAAAAGAACATGCCAACAAAATTCATCAAAACCATGGGTTTTTAGATGGGTGACTGACTATCTTGTTTGGGAATATGCTGCAATGATTAGTAGACTTGCTTGTTGAAGGCTTGCGCATTATAATAATCCTTGTAATCATAGGTCTGTGCTTATGTTTAGTACTTAGTTGTATTAAGAGAACTATGTTAAAAGTAGTAAACCAAGCCTGGATTGCTCAAAAACAAAAAGGGGGAATTGTGGAGGAATGGCTGTGTGAAAAAGGCCATGATTTAATTGCAATGAGCAACCCAGTCTTTGATGTAGATAAAGGCCTGGAGATGACCATGAGCTCTCCTGGGAAAAGCAGAAGTAAGAAGAAGCAGCTACTTGGTAGATAAGATAAACGGGACCGCATCCAGAAGAGGAGAGAATGTTGCTGCGCGTGGACAAGGGGTCTACACCAATTGTGTGAGCGCTCTGGTTGCGTGAACAGAGATTGTCAGCCAATCGTAGAGCTACCGCTAGCGCGTGCTCTGCTTGCCTGTCTATATATACTTTGTAAAAACATAAATAAAGGGAGAACGATCATACTCATATTGAGGTTACATCGTTACTCCGGGTCCGTCTCCCACTCCCGACATCCCTCTCCTCCCGACAAAGCCCAAAAGTTAGAAAGACATTTTAATGACAAATGCCTACAGTGATTACTTTTTGTTTTTCAGAAGTCCTGGATTTTTGTTTACAAGTATCTTGATCTCCCTAGTGCAGTTATTCCGACTTCACGCCACTGTGGCTTTTGTCCTCCTCAGCCCTTTTCAGTTGTCCATGATCCTCAGTAACTGCTGTCTCCCAGATGGAGATGTACGTGTTCATGTCTTACAAGTTGCTAGGGGTAGCCATGAATTCCAGCTGGCTCTGGCGGAGGGGAAGGAAAACAGTGGAACCAAAATGTGGGAGGGAAGATAACTGGCGAGTATTGGTGTCTTCAGTACACCTTTCCCTGCATCCAGAGCTTCCTTACGTATCCCCCAGTGCTTCTGGAAGCTGGAAAGATGCGCACAGTTAAACCACGCAGAGACAGGGACATAAGTCAGCGCTGTCCCACTTCTGAGGGAGTGAGTGAGTTATCCAAAGCTCAGGGTAGTCTCATCAGAGCGTGTATATGTGTTGTGGAGCCCACAGTAGCTAGCAGCTGGGGCCTGTGACCTCCTAGGTCTCCCTCAGTAATGTTACATTTAACAGGAGGAGAATCTGACAGCGGAGACACTAAATGGGTCTGACGCAAGCCTGCTTATTTACAGCAAATGTGCAAGGACCTGATTCTCTCAGCTGCTGGTGGCCCAGTAAAAGCAGTTTTGCTGACATTGGTAACAGACCACAGCCCTTACATTAACTTTGTGAGGCCAGAGGGCCAGGGTCTATTGTGCTTGTTGACTTCTTGTGAGAAGCTGCTTTGTGAAAAGAAGCTTTGTAACAGTGTCTTGTGTTTCGATATGCAGTTTGCGCATAAAGCAATAGCAAAGGCTTTGAAAACATGGGCGTGGGCTAAATGAGCATGCCCAAAGCTATAAAAAAATCACTAGTAGACAGTTATTGGTCATGGAAGAAGTACAGCCTTGAGACCTGATTAAAAATATCATAAAGAGAAAAAAGAGGAAGAAGCTAAGCAAGAACAACAGGATAATATGCCTGACAACCTGGGAAAGTGACACCTTCAAGCCCTGCACTGCATGAAGTCCATCAGGCAGAGGCATAAGGCTAAGGCCCTGCTTGGAGAGTCAAGCATCTTGATAAGATCTCACCCCTGCGTGAATTTTCTTACTACACACACCAGTTCAAAGGCTTCAAGGACCCTGACTGTTATGGACCCAACACCATTGTACAGGGCTGTGCATTGTACATGTCTGTGTGTTTTCACCTCATATTATGTGTGTTTCACCTCTTCAGCCAACAAAAAAAATCCCTATTGCATGTTACTACAGTTTGTCTAGTTACTCTTGGTAAACGTCTCTGCTCTTTCTCTGGCAAACATCAAGGCAAATACTTGCTTCAGTCACTGCTCGTGGTAAATCAGTGCATTCAGTCTCTGGACTAACTTGCAATAGGTGCCTACACCCTGTTGCCTGGGTCATCCCACTGTCTTAGATGCCTGTACATTATTAAGGCTGCCAATCGTTATTAGCATTATCATAATTTCTACAAGTCCTACCCAGATATTAGGACTGATGGCAGATAAAGAATATGGAGGTGGTTCTCACCCCAAAGAACTGACACTCTAAGGAAGCAAGGAACGAAACTGTGCTTGCCAGATAGCAGCACATTCATAGCAGAAGCTATGTTTCAGACCTTTTGGAGGCAAGAGCTGACTTTGCAAAAAACCAAATGAGAAGTGACAGGAACAGTTATTCTGCATGGCCTGCAGAAGGCCCTGAAGGTGGAGAAAGCACCTTGTGTTGGCTGTGTTGAGCCGGGAGGAGGTATGCAGAGAACAGTACTTCAGGTGGATGCCTGTGAGGCTGGATAACAGCAGATGTGCTGTGACGAAGATATGGGAGGAGGAGGCAAGGTTTTTAGCTTGTGACAGTGGTTGAGAGGAGCTGTTACTTAGGTAGACGTGCAGAAGGACTCCAGAAGGGCGGCACAGTCTGGAGGGGCTTCGGATCAAATGGAGCACACACTGTTAATGCAGAGGTGAGGGAAAGTAGCAGAGTGGCTGGCAGGTGGTAACATGAAGAGCTCCTTCCTTACCCTTAATGAAAAGCAGCATTTACATCCTTCACAGCGAATTACCTATCCCAGAAAAATGTTTCAAAAGCAGGCATTTACCACTGGCCGTTGACATTAAATGGGCTTGAATTAGTGTGAGGTGTCCTGGGATGTAGTGTTTATTTTTCCATTAGGGTGAGATTTTCCATTGAGTTGACTGGTCTCCATTCCACACACCTTTATGCAGAGCTCCTGTTTGCCTTCTTTGTAACGCGTATTAGCAGAGAACAGCAGTGTGCCTTTCGGGAGAGCTGAACCAACTGCAGGCACGTTTCTGGAGTGGTGAGCCAGTACTTAGATTCCAGTTTGCAGTAATTGGTACAGCGTAAATTAATTCACCCTTCATCTAATTCTGCATAGAGTCAGGAGCTTTATCTGTCTCCTGTTGGCAGCATTATTTCTTTCACAACAGGAATAATTCAGAGGTTTAGTTGAGGTGTGAGGCCGCTACCCACCTTCCACAGCCATTCTCATTTATTGTGCAAGGCAACACTGAAGCAGCTTCACATTGTGTTTGTCATGATAGTAAAGAGCAGCTGCTCAGGTTAATCAGCTTACTAGACCATGAGGTATTAGGCAGTGACCATGGGAACAGTGGTAACTTGCAGCAAGATAGTTGTAACCACATCAGCCACTACCAGCTGCAGGCAAAAGAGAGTCTGGATGTTACATTTTGTTGGGTTTATCAGTGTCCTCTCATGACATGGGGTTTGCATGCCCATTTTTGCGTGTCTGAAAAAAGTCATCAGAGGGGACTGGAGCCTTCAGACTTGGAAAAGTCCCGCTACAAAGCAGTGGTCTGCCTCGGGAAGTCATTGTATGCATTTTCAGCACCACACCCAAAAGCGTGGAAATTCCCACTAGAGTTTCCACCAGCACTTGGACACCATGGCTGTTAACACTGGAGTCTGCACAGAAGCACCCGTAGTTCGTAAAGTCAGTGTAAGATCAAAATGAAACCCAGCCTTTAGTGATATAAGGGGACTGAAATTTTCTTTAAGTAGGGATTCACACTTGGAGTCTTTTATTTTGAGAGTGATTACTTTTTTGTTGTTAACCTTTTAGATTGATTGGCACTCAAACAGCTGCCAAGAATACTGGGAATTCACTATAAAATAGCAGTGAGAAAAGTGCATTAGACTATCATCCTGACAGGCGTGTGTATTTATTACACTAATTATGTGGGTGTAGTAATTGTATTAGTATGATATTTCCCATCAGTTCCAGGCATGGGGAAACCCATAAAAGATCTCTCAGCTGACTCTAATCTGCAAATTTTCCTTAGACATATAATACATTTCCTCATTCAGTAGCAAAATCTGATATTGTTTGTTTTCCCTGATACAGAGATTTAGTTGCAGTAACTACAGTAAGTATATGAACATCCTAATTTGAAATCACTCTTAATTTATTTTACCCCGTTTTTTAAAGAAGCAAGGGACAAGGGAGAGCAATGTCAGTTCAGGGAGTGGCTTCAAAGCACGCTGCTTCTGAGAGCTATTCCTAGAGCATTGCTTCTGACAGTCCAGCTTCACACTGGTGCTGTGCCCGCAGTTAGAATCTAACCCCTTCATATATATTTTTGTATATTTGTTTATAGACTCTCTTGCAGTTATATCAGTGTCGTTTTGCTATGCCAGGATCTAAAGTTTGCCAAGAAAGGCCATATGGGAGCTTGCAGTTGAATACCAGACTGCATACCCGCATGTTGCTCAAAGCATTTTAAAAAAGAGGCCTTCTTCCAGGCTTGTAACCATCCTGGCTATTGAGTATTAAGTTTGGCCCAACAGTGTCAATGCCTGAAAGACCCTATTGACTGGGCATTGGAATTAAAGTCTGTAAATCTCTGTATGCATAAGACTACTTGTCAGTGAGGAAAGTACTGAATTCTGTGTGCTTCAAGGGAGTTTATTTGAAAATGCACAAATCTTTTTATTCCTGTCATGGTTTAACCCCAGTCAGAAATTAGGACCATGCAGCCACTTGATCACCCCTCCTTCCCCCAGGAAGGCTGGGGAGAAGAGGGAGAGAAGGAAGGGGAAAGGAGAAAAGTTAGAAAAAAAAGACCTCCTGGGTTGAGATAAAAGCAGCTTATTAGAACAATAATGGAAAAGGAAAGTACCAGTAATAATAATAATGACACAGTCACTCTGACCACCCAGTGGATTGTCACCTTCCCGAGCAATGATCATGGATTTCTGTCCCCCTCCCCCACCCGCCCCTGGCCTTGGCCAGCCCCTATTTCTATACTGAGCATGGTGTCTATGACATGGAGTATTCCATTGGCCATTGCATTGTTCTGTCTAGGCTCCTTTTCAGCTGCTATAGGAAGTTGAAAAACGTCCATGAAAAATATAAACAACACCTGGCAACAACCAAAACAATATGGTTTACTGACATTCTTTTCATACCAAATCTGAAACACAGCAACCGCTAGAAAAAAAATTAACTCTGTCCCAGCTGAAACCAGGACAATCTCCAAAAAGTTTAATTATTTAGTCACCGGTTATGTTGGAGTGCTAGACAGTTGAAAGGGAAAGGAATAAAAATGATTTGGGTTTGACAGTTGCCAATGTGTGTCTCTGGGGACAGTTATCCGGTGGCTGGGTCCGTTAGCAGAAAAGGCTGTTGTTGCTGTAGGGGGATTTTACACTGTTTCAGAGTGCAGACTCTTTGCCAACTATTTTAATATTTAGGCTTTGTTTGAGCTTCTGTCGTGTCTTTGTCCATGCCTGTGCTGTAATAACAAGCACAAATGGAAGCCGGAAGCTGCATATTGGCCTTCTGTAGTTCTTCAGAGCTGCTATGGAAAGGCCAGATGTCTAAATATTTCCAAAGCAAAGCCAATTATTGCATGAGACGTTAGAATGGCAAATAATGCGGTCAGCCAGGGAAGCCCATCGCTATTTCGGCAATTTGACAGTGTCACAGCAAGGGTCTTCCCAGCTTCAGGGCTGGACCGAGCAGTTGCAGAATGGATTGCTGAGTGCACTATGAAAAGCTCCTCGGGAAATGACATCAGGAATTGGCAGCAATTAATCCAGAACATTGATTCCAAGAATAATATTTATCTGAAAAATAATGAATCAAATCCTACAGGTCTAACTGGGCATACTATGAATAAATTAGATCAGTTTATTTTTATATGAGTCATTAATCATATTACAGTCATCGCAGTGGTTATCTGAAAGTATTTTAATTTAATCAAAATGCAGTTAAAACTCATTTAAACAAATCTGGCCTGAATTGTACTGCCCCACACACAGACTAATCTTTTCCAGCGTGGTGTGAGAAATTAGACACCAAAATAGATCTCTCTATAGAGACCTGGCCACGGGTTTATTCATTGCTTGATTTTGAGCATGCACTTTGCACCACTTTGCTTTTTATCCTGACTGCCAGATAAAAGAGAACAATATGCTATGCTCTGAGGCTTTTGTCACAGTGTTCATAGCTTGTACAGACCATCTGCTGTGGAGTAATGTAGCTGCTGCAGTACATTGCTTTCCTAGCATATGTGTAACCTGACAGCTGGAGAGTGTGAGCCCTCTGGATTCATCAGGAATTCACTTGTATGTGTAGCTACTCTGTCCATGTAAAGCAGTATGTAAAACAATACTAACTCCTAGGTCACAGAGACCATAGAATCATTGGAGTTTGCAGGGACAGGGGTAGCTTCTAGTCTGAATTTCTACTTGGAGTGGGGTCAAGAATGAATTCAGACCCTGGTGCACAGAGCTTTGTTCAGCCAGACAAAAAAACCTCCAAGGACCGAGATCCCACAGTCTCTTTGGCATCTGCTACAGTGCTTAATTATTCTCACCTTTTTTTTCCCTTCCTAACCATGCTGAACCTCTCTAGTTTCAGTTGATGTCAGCGTCTGTCACCCTCCTGCCAGGCACCACTGGGAAAATCCTGTCCCCATCCTCTTGATGCCAGCCCAAAGGATACGCTGTGAGGTTCCCCAAGCCCTTCTCTGCTCCATGCTGAACCAGGCCTGGCCCCACAGAGCCTCCTCTCAGGGCAATTACTTCAGTCCCACAGTCCCAGTGGCCTCCCCTGAGCCCCTGTTTTGTCAATGTATCTGTCTCCTGGCTGGGATCCCAAAGAGGACGTAGTGCCTGGATGAGGCCTGATGGGTGCTGAGCAGAGGCCTACCTGCCTCCCCCCACCCTGCATAGGAGGAAAATAGGAGAATATCCTTGAGATTGAGCCAAGTGCCTGTGCCCCACCATGGGAGGAATCAGGGGAGCCCAGAGGGCTGGCCAGCAGTGCTGGGGTGTGGGGAGAGCTTGTGGGACTTTGTCCTGCAGCCTCCCAGAGAGGCACAAAGTGGTACTGAGTGAACCCTCTTGCTGCATGTGCCTGGAGACGTCTGCCGTGACCAGAGGGACCTGACAGAGCAGATCCATCTACTGCCGTCTGGGGCAAGGAATGCTCCCCTGGGAGGCCACAGCAACCACAGACGCAGAGGGACAGCAGCCCCAAAGCCTCTTCTCCAGCCAAGAAGAGGCCACCCCACCAGCAGCACTAGAAGAATGCCTCAGGCGCTGCCAAAACCAGGCCTGAGCCAGCAGCTGGGCATTTCTTCCACCCTTCCCCAAAGCCAGCAAATGATTGTGGCCTCTCTTCCTTTTCTGGTGCAAAAATGAGATTTTTTTTCCTCTAGTGAGAGGGAGAAGCTTGACATCCCCAGCTACCCCCAGCCACTCCTCCACCAATTCTGTTATACCTACATCCTGTGGTGGGCTGAGAACAAGCCCAAATGCCCCCTCTGCAAGAGGAAGGCCACCTCCATCTTGCACGGAGGGCAAGACTTTGGGGCGATGACTTTGAGGAGCATGTTGTCACACCATCTGCAGCATGGTCAGTGGTCACCCACCTGACAGGAGGGGCTCCTGGACACCCAGCTGCCCACAATATCCATCGCCCTGCAGCATCCCAGCTATCAGCTGTGGGGCTGGTGCTCAGGGCTCTTGTGGGCAGCCTCTACATCTGGGCATTGCTCTCCTGCAAGTCCCCAACTCTGCTCCAGCCCATGCAGCTGATGTGACAGGAGCTGCAGCTGATCTTCAGGAGTAGCCACTGGGAAGCATCAACAACATAAAGGGTTGTCCTGTCCAGCCTGCACCTCTTTGGCCTGGATGAGGACACCCTGACAGAGCTGCTGCGGACTGCCCTGGGCAGGTACACAAGGAGCTTTGGGCGCTGGCTGATTAACGCCATCATGCGCTGGTGTGGTGGGGAGGCCCAACCTGTGCTACTGGGGGGCAGGAGGACAGACCTGCGGCTGCCCCCAGCCCTGCTGTCTCCCGAGAAGGGTCTCCTACCCCCAGCTCTTCATGGGACTCTTCATGGGAGTCCCTGGCAGCCCTCCCTCTGCCCCTATTCCTGCCAACAGGGAGTGAGAAGAGCCACAAGAGGACCCAGAGGAGGCTGTGCTCAGTCCCTCCACTCACATCTGGGGCAGTGAACGCTCCCCTGGGGGAGCCTGGCAAGCTCTGAAGAGGAGGGCCAGCAGCCCTGAAGCCACTGATGGCCACCCCACCATCTACAGTAGGAGTGTGCCCCATGAGCTGGCAAAACCAGGGCCAAGCCAGCAGCTGGGACACCCGCCAGCCCCCAAGAGAACCAGGAGGCTGCTATTATTAGTCTAGCTCTAATTATCAAATAATACAATAGATGTATGAAAACTACTGAAAAAGTCTTGGTATTTCTAATGATGTAGTTGGTATTGCTATCCTCACCTGTGTTAGTTTCTCATGTGGCCAGAAATCATGACCAAGAGGACTCAGTCCATACTTTCCTCGGGGGCAGAGCAAGGTTTTCCTGGTTGCATCTTTGCACACCTCAGCATTGTTTCTGTTTCCTCTTTCATAACCTGTCCTAACTCCCACCACCCATACCCATCATTTTTTGCATTGCTCTGCCACAAGTTCTCTGTTTAGCCATGCGAGCTTCCTGATATATCTGTTGTGATTTTGCCTCCCACTTACCTCTTCCCTGAATAAACTACAGCTTTCTCTCGTGATGTCCAGGGCCACTTGCCTTCCTAACCCCACCCAGGATCTTGAACTCCTCTGTATCAGGATCATTGCAGTCATGGCTCCTGTTCACTGTCACAGCCCTGACCAGTTCTTCCTTGTTCTTTAATAGCACATCCAGGACAGCATCACCCCAGGTTGGTCCATTCAGCATCTGTGTTATAGACTCATAGAATTGGTTAAGTTGGAAAAGAGTTTTAAGATCATTGACTTCAACCATTAACCTGGCACTGCCAAGTCCATGACTAAACCATGTACCTAAGCACCACATCTACATGTCTCTTAAATACCTCCAGAAGGTATTATCAACCACTTCCCTGTGCAGCCTGTTCCGGTGCTTGACAACCCTTTCAGTGAAGAAATTTTTCCAAATAACCAATATAAACCTCCTCTGGCACAACTTGAGGCCATTTCCTCTTGTCCTATTGCTTGTTACTTGGGTGAAGAGACTGACCCCCACCTCTCTATAACCTCCTTTCAGGTAGTTGTAGAGAGAGATAAGGTCCCCTTGAGCCTCCTTTTCTCTAGGCTAAACAACTCCAGTTTCCACAGGTGCTCCTCATAAGACTTGCACTCTAGACCCTTCACCAGCTTCATTGCTCTTCTCTTGTTGTACTCCAGAACACAATGTCTTTCTTGTAGTGAGGGGCCCAAAACCGAACACATTCGAGGTGGGGCCTCACCAGGTCTGAGTACAGGGGCACAATCACTTCCCCAGTCCTGCTGGCCATACTATTTCTGATACAACTTGTTGTACTCCAGAACACAATGTCTTTCTTGTAGTGAGGGGCCCAAAACCGAACACATTCGAGGTGGGGCCTCACCAGGTCTGAGTACAGGGGCACAATCACTTCCCCAGTCCTGCTGGCCATACTATTTCTGATACAAGTCAGGATGCTATTGGCATTCTTGACCAGCTGGGTGTTCCTGACAGCCTCCAGAAACCTCCCTGATGGCCTTTCCCTTGCAGCAGGTGCCAGGGATGCTGAAGTCCCCAAGGAAAACCAGTGCCAGTGACCAGAAACTCAGACATACTAGGAGCGCTGCAGTTCTGTGCCCACATGTGGTGCTCTAGCTCAAACATGGAAAGTAGGAACATGAGCCATGGCCAGCAGAGCAAACATGACTCCTTATTTCCTAGAAACACCTTAAAAAAATTAAGGAATTTTTTTTTTTTATGGTGGTGGTGGTTGGTTTAGAGTTTTTTTGTCTTTGTGACTTTAGCAATAAAGTATGATGTGTCAGAAACCCCCTCTTCTAAAACTGATGGCTCTTGGCACTCAAGATTATTTTTATCTGACTTCAATAGAAGGTGGTCCAGCCTAAACTGTGTTGGGAAGCACAAGATTTGAATTGCTTCAGATGCCTTGGGCTGAATGATACTGTTGTGCCTAGACGCTCCTTAACACACAGGTGGATACATACACAGACATACCCATCCCTGCTCTGTACTTCTGCCTTCGCTTGTACCTTGTCATTGTCATTTTTTAGGAAGGCATTCACAGGTATTTGCATGCAAACTGCCACAGCAAGTGTTTGAACGCTAATGGGGCAGCAGACTCACTGGGAACGTGCCTTGCTTCATTAGGTGACTGAGAAGCGTGCTGGGTGCTATCTTTTAGAAGAGATCTGTACAGATTCTTAGCTGGCTGTAGAACACATTCCAGTTGAGCACTGCTTACCAGCCAGATTTCAAGGTTCAGCAAGCAATTCAACTAGGGCAGAAGGAATAATTACAGAGTTGTGAAAGACTGAAATGTAAAACAGATGAACAGATTGTTCCCTCCACTTGCCAGCCTTCAGGAGAAAATAATTTAGCTTCTAGGTAACAGCAAACTCTCTTAGCTTGAAGGGACCTTCCTCCCCTCCCAAAGCCATGAATGGCAGTCCAGTGTAAGAGATTGCGTGGCACACTTCAGTGTCAAATCCTCAGTTAGCATGTTGTGTATTTCTGATACCCAGCTTATCATCAGGATTCCTGTGGTCACGGTGGCCAGTGCTAATACCAAGTGCCTGCAAAATACCATGTCTGAGGGTGCTGTTACCAAACTGAGCTCTGCAGTGTCCATCAGGTCCACTGATGGACTTGCCTGTTCAACTGGCTATTTCACATTTAGGGTTGGAGCACCACTGAACTCCTCAGGTAAAGCCTTTTCTAGTGCTAACTGAAGTAGGGATATGTCACCTTTAATTCATATGCTTCTTTCCATTACAGCTTTTCTGGCTCTGTCTGTACTGTATTGAGGATTTGCAGTACATGTGGGGATACCAGGTTCGGCTCAGATTTCACATGGCTACCAGCGAAATGAAATAGGGGTCAAACAAAGGGCTGACTTTCTTGGGATTAAATAGCATGGTTTTCCTTCTTTGCTCCCAGCCAGTTGTTTTTTCGTCTATCACGGTGTTCCTAGGCATCCACTGCAAGTTTAAGGGGTAGTTGCAAGGCAAACTGCAAGTTTAAGGGGTAGTTCAGAGCAGTGGGTAGGGCATCTGACTGCGAGTCAAGAGACCTGCCTACCAATCCTGCCCAAAGTGATCAGCTAATGATTTTTATTTTAGCTGTATGTGATTCTGTCCTCTCTGTGGGGAGAACTTAATAGATCTGCAAAGTGCAATGACTTAAAAATTAGCTTCATAATATATTTTTTTTTTAATTAAAATGAAGAAGCAAATTAAATTACCACCAGTGAGAACAAGAAATAACAGTCATCCACTAATTGTTTGTCGGAAGACAGGCTCAGTGAAGGGGAAAATCAAATTAGATAGGTATTGCTGGGTTTGTCTTTATACTTTCTTGGCTAAACCATGTGTTCTGAGATCAAGGAGAGGACTGAAGAAGGAGCGGTACCATTTCAGGATTTATGCAGTGTTCTCTTGCATGTCTGGTTACAAATATTGATGGTTACAGTAACACTTACTTTCTGCTACAATTGTCACACACAAATAAGATTATTAGGAGTGCAAAAGGCCTGAAAGGGATAATTTGTTTGGGGTGAGAAGGACTTTAAAACTGCAAGGCTGAGCATAAACTCGTGCAAGTTGAGCATAAAGGGCAAACATCAAATCAGGCAAAGCGAGCAGACTTTAACCAAGGTTCTGTGAGATGCAATGGATACTTTGTGCTGTCCAAGTTAATCTGCACTCAGGAGAGAAATTAAAGGAGTTCTCAGGAGGTAGGAATTATTCTTTCTCCTGCTCACCGTTGTTGCATGGGTGCTATAAGAGGAGAGACTGAAATGATTCTGCTTTCACAGGTGTGCACCCTTATAAAAACGAGCAGCAGAAGGTGATAGGGGTAAACGGAGCGAATTTGATAGTGGAGCAATAGTAGTACATGATCAATAGCACTTTACGTTGAGAGGCAGAAGAGTAAAATTGTCCACAACCCTCAGCAGTGTACTGCTTCTTATGAGAGACTGGGCTTTCATCTTTCCAGCTGAGGCACCAGAGACAGACAGTTCATGTGAATTACTTGCTTTTGCATGTATACACGCCGCCCAGTGCACTCAAATTGCAGCAAATCCCTTACACCTGCTGAGAAGACAGGACAGAGTATGTGCCCTGTGCATGGAAGCCCAACAGTTTTCAGCCACAGCTATTGAGCACAGCAGCCACACAGGTTAGCTGCAGCTCGTTGCCATGGCTCAAGCAATGCTGTGGTCTCATCAGAGATTTCCAGCAGTGCAGAAGACACTTAATTTCCAGCTGGTGAAAGGGAGAGAGCAAGGGACCATCCAAAAGAGCCAGAGAGCTCCACAACCAGGACTGCAGCTAGAAGATCCAGGACTGCGTTCCCCACAGAAAATAATGATAAAAGTCAATGTTCGTCAACCCTACAGTAAGCATGTAATTTTAAATATGCTTAAGTGATTAATTTCTCAATCTTAATATACAAATATTGACTGTCGTTGTTGTAGAAAAATAGTGAGGTCATGCCTCAAGATACCTTCCTGAAGTATCTGATTACTGTTTCAGGGAGAAGATTCCCAAGTCTTACTGCTCACTTATTAAACTGTCTCATTTCTCTCTCCAAAGAGACCATTTGCTCTCTGAAGTAGGAGGATCCCAGAAGGCTTACTGTTTTGCGTATGTTACAGTATTAAAAGCTTGTCAGTGTGCAAGTCCAAACTTGCAGAGCAGAAATCTGGAGTCAAGTTAAACAGACTAAAAGTCTCATTCTTGTGGGTCTTCAAAGAACATAGAGTCCTTCAGGAATCTTTTACCCTTGGAATTTGATTTGTCAGTCTTCTGTGTTTTACAACTTAGCCATCTTAAACCATCCATCCTTGCAGTTTTGTTGTAGTTTCTTCTTATGTCTCTCATCTTTGAAGACTAAGTCCATTTGCATAAAGCTAGATTTCAGTGTTAAATTTAGGGCTCAAACACAGAGATTACTGTCTTGAAAGGAGTCTTTCTGGAGAAACTTTTTCAAAAGATGTGAAGTTGGTGTCCGCTTTCTTCTTTCCTGAAACAGTTATTTCCTCTTTCCATGGAATCAAGATGTCAGTTTACTGTTTTATGCCTTCTTTTATTCATCTTTCTTCCATTCCCCGGAGAGCTGCCCGATCCCAAGAAAGATTTGTTTCCTAATTCCGAAGTTATTTTTTTAGGTACCACCAGTTCCAGGGACAGCCCGTCCTCGCATTTCCATGTGGCAGAGGTACAATTTAGGGATCTGTCAGGCTCATTGCATTCTTTTTACCCATCCAGCAGATGGCATCGAAGCTCTAGAAACGTTCGTCCGTCTTCATGCTGCCGGGTCCTGCTGAGACTCTATTTTTTCTTTGACATTTTCGGTTTAAAAGATAATGATGACAACAGGATTATTTTAGGAGACTTCAATTTAGTTTGCTATTAGCTTAGAAAACTCATGATGGTAGTGTATGTATATATTTTTAAAAGTTGGTGATATTTTCCTGAAACCTAGCAGGCTGGAAATTTTAATTTTCTTCTTCAGTGTACTTAGAGTAAATTTAAGAAGACTTTATCTTATACTGTTTTCAAGTGAGGTTATGTTTTATTTCTCAGTTTGAGTCTGATTTCTCAATTTTGTTATTAAACTAATGTCTGTACTCCAAACACATGCAGTATTCTGGCTATTGTGAACACTGACATAGGTAACATAGCAAATGTTAATAAGATGTGTTGAAATAATATTACTTCTGAATAATATTGCTTCCTGATGTTTGATTTCACAATGGTGGCCTAGTTTATATATAGCATTCAATAACTTATGAATGCTCAGTTCAAAACTACTACTTGTATGCATTAATAAAAAAGCTAATACAAAAGCCTATTATTACTATATAAGGTCTAATAAATTCAGTTGCACGGTCATACATTTATTTAGTAGACTCCAACTTCTATACTCTGTTAGTAGAAAAGGAACTTATATTTATCCCTTCAGTTCTTACAAGAAGTTAGATATAATCCGTTTGCTCTTTCATTTCCAGGATGGCAAAGACAGCTGACTGTGTCTAATTCTACATGCATTAATCTTCACAGAAAGTCTCTCGTGCCAGATTCTTTCCTAGCAAACAGTTCTAATGGGTGCCAAAACAACAAGAAAGAGTGCTAAATTAGTGGATTTTTCCTGTTGTTGTTCTTTTTAACAAAATCATTTAACACTGCAAATCACAGGAATATTAAATTACATATAAAGGGAGTCAAAATAGTTTTTTCAGTTTGATGGAAGTCATGTTTGGTAGAATATTTTTTTCTGAACCCTGGAACATGCAATTCAAACAGTCTTTAAGCAAAAAAGTATTGAGGTATTTATCCTCATGTACTAATGAAATCATTGACAGGTAATTATAGGTCATCCCTCTCTTTCAAATCTGAAGACTCAAAGGTAAAATATCTTCAGTTTTGATTGGAGTTAACCTTAACATTGAATCATCCATGCTACTAAAACAAGTCTGTCTGTGGCACTAAAATATCTTTTTGTGTTGTCCTGATAGTAGCAATGGACAATTAAGTAGATAACAGAATTTTAACAAGTGAAATCCATTTTCCCCATAAATAACATAACAAGCAACCTTTTCTGGCAATGGGATTTTACCTGACTTTCTTAATCATAGATTGTTCACGCTGTATCTAGACACTGAATAAGTAATTTTTGCCTGCTCTCTGTTTATCCATTATAAATTCTTTTACTGCTGTTGATAAAACATCAACATCTGGATCAACAAGTTTTTATAGCCCTCAGTGGCATGCATTATGATCAATGTATCTTGTTAAACATTTTTTGAAGTATTGCTTAGGTCTTGGGCAGAGGTCATATAGCACAGTCTTCAAATGTCTTCCTCTGTGATTGTTTTCCACATGGTTAAGAATTAAATTTAATATTAATTTTAATTCTGTTTATTCTTAACTATGCTCTTTATACTTACTCTAATTCTCTATGCTTAATTCTGTTTCGCTGAGATTATCCATGCTGGTTAACAATAAGGTTTTTTCAGATATGTAGTGTGACAGAATTTATCACATTCTTAGCAAATAACATGTCAAGTGCTAATAATATTCCTTTAATGTATACCTACATCGTTGCATACTTGCATAACTTTCCCAAGACAAAAAATAATATTCATTCTTAAAAGACGTTTCTAAAAGATTTTAAAATTTTTAATTACTCGTATAACAGATTTCTTTATTTCATTCATACTCCACTATTAAGCTAAATAAAACTATCAACTGTAGAAAACATAATGTGAAATGCTGCTTGTTAAATATTTAATAAGTGCTGAAAATTACCAGTTTAAGTGACCGTGTGACTGACTAAGTAGTTTATTACTGGAAGCTAATTCTCAGAACAATATGCAGTTCTGAAGAAGAGGGAACAACAGATGGGGGACATTCATCAGAATCAGGTTTTGATTCAGGCTGCTGGACAAGGTCTCAATGCTTGCATTCACTATGAGAGGCCCAGACCAGGGCTAATGGTTTGTCCAAAACCTTCTCAGAGCTCCAAGTGTGAGCCTCTGTGGCAGGGCAGCTCCTCCCCAACACCACTCCCAGTCTGCTTGTTTGGTGTGGATGGTGGGCTCTGTGGGGCATGGATTTTAACCATCTGAGAACAGGCAGAGAGCTCCTTCTGGGCCCTTAGTTGCTGCCACAGACAAATGACAATGGCCTGTCTATTGTTCCAGCAGAATTCCTGCTCAGATGAATCTCCTAAAGCTCACAGAATGGAGGGTGGTAATACCCAGATTGCCAATTCTGCTGCAGAACAAGCTGAGTTTGCGAGCACGTTTCAGCTGCCGTCTCTTTCTTTTGCCATCATCAAAGTCAGTGAAATGGTAGGGAGGGTGAAACAGAGGTGAGCTTTGCTTGCAGCCAAATTGTACTGATGTCCCCAGGTTCTTTCTTTGTCATGGAGGCAGTGCAGCCTGGCTATGACTAAGCTTAGAAGGCAAGGTTCAGTCAGCTTTCATTGTCTCTTTCAATGTCAGCTGTACAAAGTAAACGACAATTAAAAGGCATTGTCTGATCCTTCAGCTGGTAGCTTTAGTTGGGAGTCCTCCTATTCCTACCCTAATTGTCAGTGACAAGGATCTTTTTCTCCTGTGTGTTTTGAAGTCTCAGGTGTTCACTTGCAGCCATAAATTTGGATTAGGTCTATCTTATGCATGAATGACCAGTTGTCAAAGGCACCTGAGTAATTCTTTGTCTGTGTACCTCTACTAGAGAAATAGCATACAGACTCACAGCAAATCCTGTAGAAACATCCAGGACGGTCTCTGTTCCCATGCCTTTTGGAAGAAAACCATCTCCACAAATTGGACACCTATAGACACCTTCCCCAATTTCAGGGGAAATTCTGTCTGGATGTAGGAAAAAAAAAAAAAACAAAAAAAAATCACCATGAGAACAGTTAGACATGGGAGCCCAGAAAAGTGGTGGACTTTCCCTTGATGAAAGTATTCAAGACTCAGTTTGACAGAGCCTCGATAACCTAACCTAAGGCACTGCTTTCCACTGAAGGTTGGAGTTCCCATCCAACCTGGGCCTTTCTGGCATTTTTATGATCCTCTCAGGTTTCTGGAGGCAGATTACAATGAATGAGAAACTAGCGACCTGATTACAAAACTGTCTTCCACCCCTAGCAACCACTTCAATAAACACACATACCTAACTTATTCTGGCTTACACTTTATTTCGCTTTTTCTTGCATTGCTCCCAGTCCTGCACCCCTCCACTAAAGATGATAGTAGATGAGTAAAGAGAGAGGTTTTGTTCCTAAAACACTGAATTTTTTATTCTGAGTGATTTGCTTGCAACATTCAACCTTTGGCTTCTGGCAATGTCTATTGCCTTCTCTTTCAAGGTCAGTGATAAAACATTTAATGATAAAATTTTGTTGTAATTTCTGGTATTTGCAGCTACTCACCAGGTTATGCCTTATAGAACACGATGTGATAACTTCTCCACAACTCCCACTTGAATTATTTCTACTTTGTTGCTCTGTTGTTTTGGTACATCCATCTCTGCATTTTGGAAAGATTTTGTGCTACCACATGGAAAGAGCGAGGCAAGCATTTGTAGCTCCCTTCCAGGAAATTCTGTCCTCAAAACTCTACCTCAAACATTTTGGCATGTCTCCCGACTTTTGAGGTCTTAGTGAGGAACATCTGAATTTCCAGCCTGAACCAGAGCAATATCCAACTAACCTCTGTTTTTCCAGTAGTAAATAATGTATGCCTTCTCTAAGGCATGCTGGAGCCAATTAGGGTCTCACCTGACAGTACTAGTGTGGTTACCCACCGTATAGGAAAAGGCTGTGCTATCACTAACCTGCAGATACTCACCCAACCACTAAGTTTTGAGTCCCAATGAGCTGAGTCAATATTGGTGCAGTTGCAGGCTCTGCTTTTGTCCCTGGGACATGCCACAACCTCTGTGCATGAGTTTCACAGGCCAATCTCCAGGACGAGAGCTGATAGCCAGGGTGCTCCAGCTAATTCCTTCCTGCCTCTCCAAGCCCAGGAGCTCTCTGAATTTACCACACGGTTCTCCCAGGACACACATGAGTTTCAGCAAGCCTAATTACTCTTTGGCTGATGCAAGAAATACAGAGGGGAAAAAACCACCAACTAAACCAGCATGAACTGTACGCATCGGATTGCCTCTGTGCTCCCGTTGTAATACAACCTTAGGTTTATATTAAAGGCCTTAAAGAGTCCACCCTTCTTCCTCTCCCCTTTTCCTCCTTAAGGTGCTGTTTTCTTCTCTGAAAGCAGCTGGTTTTCTCCCCCTGGTCTTTCCTCCTTTTTTGACATGAGTGAAGAGGCAACCCTTCCTGGATTGTCAGTAGTGTCCTTGTCAGGAGCCTCCCAGATCAGACCTGTCAGATGTTCAAAATCCATCACCACCTCATCCGCAGCTCACTTGTCACCCTGCCGAGTTTCAGATTGGAACAATTAGTTTGCCTTGAGCTGTTGCCAATTATTTTGCTGCTGTATGATTAAATAGGCTGTAATTGAATAGCTGATGACCAGAATTTAATGACCCTCCAATGTTAAATCTAGCCAAGTCAAAGATTTTTTTTTTCCTTCACCTCCCAGGGGACTTCATCTGAATCTGGAGGCAGAAGGTCACAGAGGAAATAAGCATACACAACAATGAGAATAGAATTTGCAGTATGATATATAATAGGATAGAGAGTCCTTAATATCAAAGTTTCCAAGCAGAGTAGTTAACAGGCTGTTTTGCCCACACACACATACACAAATAAGAAAAGTGCAAAACAGACTGCTTATAAGTACAGTGTCTTCTTTCCTAAGAAAACTCTCTTATTTAGTAAGCAATCCAGAGGGATTGAAGCATACCTTTAACTATAAAGTTATATGCTCAGGAAAATTGATTATTCATCTACGTCTAAGATTCTTATACTAAAGAGAAAAAAGTGTTTGTCTCCCCAGATCCATCTCCCAGAACTTAGACATTTGTGATCTTTGTAAGTTACCACCCAAAAAGCGTGACTAAAAAAGGCATAGTCTGTTTTTATCATGTCTATACCAGGTTTTGTTCAATATATAACTCAGTTGTTGAAACTGTTGTAAAATGAAAGATTTTTTTTTTAAGTCTTGGACTGAAACATCATGGGCAATTAATCTACAGCCTGGACCAGCACATTTGAGCACGTCATGAAAAGGATGTCGGTGGTTCAGTGTCTTGTATAGAAAAGAAATCATGACATCCCTACAGTACGGCATCAGCACTGATCTGACTTTTACAGCTGGAGTGTAGATCTGATATATTAAATCAATCGTGCATGCAAAGTAGTCCCTCCTATATTCCTTGATATTGCAAACAGCCAAGCAATGATTCATCAAACCAAAGTCCTCTTTATAGGAGAACTGAATCACTGAGGACCTTCTGTGTTCAGGTTAATGAACGAAAAAATGCTATCATTCATTCAGATTCTTCTGGCATCTGCGATATGTAGGTACTGGCCATGCATGTAATGACATGTTCGTTGCTCTGAAATGTTCCCAGTTCAAAGGAAAGATTTTTCAGAGTGTACACATGATGATTACACTGTGAAGATCCTGGACCAGTGAGGTAAGCCGATGCCGTACATTTTCAGAGCATTAGTGATTTCTGTTGGTTCTTAAGTGACTTTACCAGGATTTACAAGACGGTTTCTCAAGGTTTTCTATTTGGGTTTTTCTCAAGGTTTCAGGATAACAAGCTAAGAAGAAAACAGTATCTATTAAAAAAAACCCCTCATGGTCAAAACATACATATTAAAACCCAAATTTGATTTAGCTAATGTTCAATCCCATTGACCTTGAAGAAAAGGAAGCTAGGTAAGGAAGCATTGAAATGAGGTATAATGGGTGCATTTACAAACAAGTCATACCATGAACAAACAAAACCCCAGTTCCTATTGTATTTGCCTGCATGGAAGCTCCAAAATCTAGTGGGATAAGGTCATGCAGCTGGAGACACACCGACACTGTTTGTGTCTTCCCTACCAACCAACATATTTTCACAGATCTTATGGGAACACTACTGCCAAGTTTGGATGAAATTGGCAAACAGTTTTGGAGGTCATAGAGACCATTTTCACAGAAGCTTAATCCTAACAAAACCTAGTTAAAGCAGGTCCGCAACACCTGCAGGTGTATGTGTACTAGTTCATTTTTACTACTTATAATTACTCAGACGCAGGTACAAACACCCCTGGACTTAATGTAATAACTAGGTAAACCTGGGTGGGAATCAGAAACTCTTATTTTGCATCTTCAGAAGTTGATTATGGGCACATCCATCTGCGCAAAAGCAATATGATTCCCTCCTGCAGACAGCTGATAAATATCATGTCAGCTCTCCTCAGCTGCAGAATCCCTGACTGATGCAGTTATCTTTCTTTCATTGTTGTTCTCACTGGCAGCGGGAGCCCTTCAGCAGCCCTTACTTTTAGTGGGAGGTAATGTGCAAGGCACTCAGCCACAGCACCCGCAGGCATATCCTCATCTCTGTTTCACCAGGGACCAGCACTGGGAACCTGAGCACAACACTTCATTTGTGGTCTGCTGGCTTCTTCTCCACATTTTTTGTCTCTCTTGTCTATTCAGCCTGTAATCTTTTCAAAGGCTGGGCCTGTCTCTGATGGTCTAGACACACAGGACCTATTACAATGGGACATTGACTTCTGATGGGGTCTCCATCTGCTTACTGTATTGCAAATGATTACTGCTAACTTTAAAAGAGCTGCGTATCAGCATCAGGGTTCGGCAATAGTAAGAACATTTGGACTTTATTACAGTTAAATAATGTCTTGTGCTAATGAACAGAGAAATAATTTATTTCAAAATCACAGAAGTTTGTAAGTTAAAGGTGAATTATGTGGCTTTCGTGCTTGGCTAATGATGTGTACCCTTGCTTTCTTTCTCTGTTATCTGCTGAAGCCAACTGAAATGTCTGACAAGTTGCTCAGTTTTTATGTGCAATATCTGTAGTATACACTATTATTTCTCAGCATTTTCTTAGCTTTTTGTCCTCATCACTACAGCCTCTGAATGTCTCGAGGTATCTCAATAATTTACTATTGGTACATAGATGTTATTGCACCCATTTTACAGGCAGAAATATAGAGGCATGAAGTGATCCACAGACATGCAAAAAATGTGTTACTCTTCTAGGAAGAGAAATCCAGCGGCCCTGTCTAATTCTTTAATCATGGGTCTAGCCTTTCTATGCAGTACAGCATTTTATTGCAAAGCCTCAAGGAAATTTCTCAATATCTCTAATGTCTCCTTGACGTATGGAAAAGATGAAGTGTGGCTCCTGCCACAATTATTTTTCTGAGTTGGCAAAATCATTGACATCTCAAAACAGTTCTCAGAATTGCATCTTTTGTCAGATTTTTCACATCCTTTGCTTCTGCTTATGTAGATAGAAAGAAGATTTTGGGAAGGTGCAGCTTCCTTTAGAAGTATTCCTTTGTCCCCCACTAATTTGGCCACCTAATAAACCAAAGGAGAGATTCAGGGCAGTGAGAATGATTGGCACAGGGTAGATTAGTAGCAAGAGATAGCCCTCTGTCTCTTTATAGGATAACAGCTGCAGCGCCGTCACAGGCTCGGAGAAGACAGAAATAATGTGTCTGTGGTCATTGTTCAGCCTTGGCAAGCGACCCTGGAGATTCAGTGCGAGCAGCTATTGATACCAAGAGCAACGCTCTCTTCCTGCTTTTGTAAGATTACCCAGGGTGCTCTGCAATCTTGCTTTTGAAACATGCCTGGCTCACCAGTCATCCCAAACTAGAGGAAAAAAAAAAAATATATATAAAAAATCAGCAAAGGCTGCCTAGCAGAGCAGCGTTTGAATAGCCAGCAGCCAATTTGCCATCACAACAATCCCTCATTGAGCTGATTCCTGGATATGAATATCCCTTTCAGGGAGAGCTTCCCAAATGAGGGAAATCCAGAAGCTGGCTTTTGAGAGTGAAATTCCCTGGGAATTCAGCATACAGCTTTGCCTGGCAGTGTTCCCACCCAAGAACCAACAAAAAGCAACTGGCTTTAATCCTTCTCCTTATGTATTTTGGCAGCATTCTTCCATTTAAAAAGAAAATAAAAATAAAAGTCCATCTTGCTCCCATATTGGAAGAAGTCCAAGATACACACATTGGGAGTACAGGAACTGGCATTTGAAGTCCTCCTGACACTTTTTATGCTGAGTCTTTGATCACACAGAAAAAAGCAGTTTACTTTTGCCTTTTATGGTCTTAAAACAAAAAGTTGCTCTTGGAAGCTTTCTGTAATACAATTTGGTGTTCAGCTTTCCTCATAAAACTGTCCTAAATAGTGCCATAAAACAACAAACACCCCAACAGTCCTGATTCTGGCCTCTCCTATGTCTCTTGTGAACCATGAATTTTTTTAAGATTAAAATAAATATGGACCTTTCTTTTTGTTTTGTCATTTGTGTGAGCATTCAGCAGTCCAAGATGAGGTTTTTTTGAAAAGCAGCAACTGTTTGGGAGTTCAAGACTAAACTGAGATCCAAACACACCTGCTTTTAATGTTTTAAGTGCTGTGGCTTTTCAGGAGAAAGAGGTCTGAGATAAAGCCATGGGGAAGGTATAGTGTGAGATGATGGCTGAAAGCAATTTATGCCACTTCTGCTGCCCTTCAGTTATGCTGCCCTGCAGACAGGCCTATCAGAAAATCTGATCCAAGATTTTTATAAACTCTGCTGCTATGTCCAGATCCGCTTCAAGTGATGTGTCGTCTCTATCAGGCATTTAGTCATGCAGAGTATTAGCTCCTACTATTTGTAGAGAACTTGTGTTCACTAGGACACTTTGACCTTTATATGGGAACAAAACAAGTGATTGCAGTTGTCCAAGTGATTTATAGTAAAGATGTTATGAATTGGCATTTAAAATAGGCATCGTTCTCTTGTAGCAAATATCAGGCCTTGCATTTCATCAGATATCACATCTTAATTTGGCTGTTAGGGAAAAGTCACATCTTACCAATATGAAATAATCTTGTTTATCCCAGGAGTGTTTTTAGAACATAAACTGACAGATAGACTTACAAGGCTAATACTGAGATGGTCAGCCTGAAAGGTCAGATCCTTGGACGTTGTGATGACCTAGAATCAGTGAAAAATCTGATTTACCCCTACAGAGCGCCTAGTGAGTGTGGAATTCAAAAACTCTGCAATACAGCAAACTAGAACTAGGAGACACTGATGAGAAAGGTGTGCCCCATCAAATATACTGTGTGAGAATCAGCAGAGCAAAATTCAGTGCTCCTTTTAAATGGAAACTGGCAACATATGGGGTCTTGGGTCTTGTCTAGCAGATTTTAATACTCAGGCAGGAAAGGCTAAGATGAATAGATAAACCATGGTCATTTCTGCCAGTATCTCTGATGGGGCTATGTATTCTTTTCTATGCTGGTGCATCCTTGCCAATGGAGCTGGCACAGGTCAAGTAGTTCAACTGATGGAGGAGGCCCACATTTTGACTTGCAGTATGTTGCTCTGTTGTTAGGTGTGGGAGTTGATGCAGGCAGGATGCAGGAACAACCACAAACCCATGGATTAAGGGCAAAGAACAAATTTACCCTCAATACCTCATGGATCAGGGAACCTCTGAAGCAGTACCTGGGTAGAGGCAGGCAAGCAGGGGACACAGGCACTGCAGAGCGAAAGAGAGTCCTTATCAGCAAGAGAGTCCTCGTTAGCAAGGGAGTCAGGGAGCAAGAGAGATCCCACTTGCTGTTTGGGCCTGTATTTCAAGGATTCAGGCAGGCAGAGTTTTCTGCTGTGCTTTGATCTCTTCAACAGCAGGGCAGGAATCTCAGGCGTGCTCAATAAGGTGACCCTGACTCCATCCCAGGCCCATGTTATCTAAGTGCAGATTTTCTACTTGTTGAGCACACAAACTATGCAACAATTAGTGTGATAGATGTGTTTTCCAGCACCCCACATGGAAGTGACTTGAGCATGTTTACAGTCCTCCTTGCCAATCTTCCGTTACTTTCTCACATTACAGATCCAATTTTTGTTAGATGAAGGACAATTGGGCAGGTGTGATATAAAAAAGGTGCAACTGGTAGAAGTAACAGAACTAAACTTTCATGAGGATATTTTCTCAGCGTCTTGCTATGAGAATCAATGAGCAAAATCTCAGAGCGGTACATGAGCTGGTAAAGATCCAATGGCCTGGAAGATGTTCATCTCTTTATCAACCTGGTCCACCTCTGTCCCATCGCAGTGGTGGTTGGTTCAACGCTGCCTTGGGAGACACCTTGCTGTGGAGGATGCCTAGGACCAAGCTCACATGGCCAGAACCACCATGCTCAGCACCCTGCTCCTCCCAGCCACTGAGAGCCCTGCTCCTGTCTGCAAGGAACAGCAAATAGTGGAAATTTCTTTTCTACATGTAGCTCTGCACCATTGACTACTGTTCCGCTGAGGCGATAAACGTACAGACTCCTTCACTTGAATCCTATTATAGCGTAGTTATTACAGTGTATGTTTTGTCTCTCCTGATTTAAACTACAACATAAGGATAAAGGCAATAGAATGAAATGAACCTCCAGCAGAGGCCTCAATTCATGCCACCACAACACCTTGGTTGACAGCAGCATTTCACACATCTAGTGGAGATCTAGCCACGCATGGCCTGAGGACACCATGCAGTAATTTTGCTGTTTCATTTGCCTGGTCATAGAAGCAGATGTGTGTGTTGAAGGCTGCAAGAGGTGAGGACTGTTCTGGGTTGCGCTTGCACTGCAAATTACAGTGTAATATTAAGTCTACCCTCAGCAACACCCCGCTCTGCTTGAGCCAATCATCAGAGAAGGACAAGCAAAGCCTGCAGACTACACAAAGACACTGCAGACAGGAATAGGATGGGATATGGCACACCCTTGCGGATAACCCCTGTTCTGGATGACAGAGCTGATGCAATATGCAAGTGAGGGGACACTGCTGTCGAAGGATAGTTTGGGGTAGCGCCTTCAGAGGGCACTGTGCCCTCAACACTGCCAGTGAAGAACTGCCCCAGCAGAAAACAAGGGGTCCTACCACCTGAAATTCTTGGCAGCATCCTTCATTTGCACTGAATGTGCAGGTTTCCTTTGTGGTTTCCTCTTCCTCAGTAACGTTTTACTTCCTTCAGGTTTAACTGAGCTCCGCGTGTTTTCTTCAGCCATTTCACTTGGCAGACTTATTGGTTGAAAGTGGTTTGGATCCAAACGAAGCAGCAAAGAAATGAAGTTCAGAGCAAAGATGCAAGATTTAGATCTGGAGTTCTTTTGGTCTTCTGATCTAGTGTATTAAAACTTGTTGAAAACTGATTCCAGTTTCCCCGAGTTGCAAGGCTCAAATGCTTAGAAAGCCCACAGATCATTGGTGAAAGACCAGTGACTATTATCAGGCTGATGGGGGTTAGGTACAGCTCAGCTTCTGTCTTGTCCTGCAGGGCAGAGAGCTCTTCTTGTTGGGTAGCATTGCATCAAGTTGTTCTTTCATTCTCCCCTTGGGAATAAGTAAACAAGTCAAGAGACAGCAGATGCTCTTCCAGCAGATGTCCAGATGAGAAGATAACAAAAAACTAATGACATCTTAGACGTGGTCCAGTCTAGATCTCTGAGTATGCTGTGCAGTTTGGAGAGGGCAGAATTCCCAACCTGGAAAGAAAAAAATATTTGCTTCTACCCAGTGGTACTGTTTTTCCAAAGAGCAGACTGTTTTGACGTTAATTCTGATCCCAAACCCGCTGACTTCTCTATCTGCTATGTATTCTTTTCTATGATAAAAATAAAATATTTTTAATAAAACAGCATTGGGCAAATAGCGTGTTCTGAGATCCTTCTCCATTTGGATTGTGCTGGCTTTCATACTCTGCAGCATCCAGGAATGCACTGAAATGATGGTTTCACCATACAGCAAGTGCAGGTCTAACTACACGGCACAACTTTTTCTGTGACTTGGACTGAACTCTGGTTTCACTTCTGCAGGTGCAAATCTGGAAGCTGCATCTGTCTAGCAAAACGTGGCTGCAGATTAAGCTGAAGCACCCCAGAATAGATAGTGTGGTATTACTTTCTAACCACATGTCAGTGGTAATGGAATAATATTTCACTATATTTGACAAAGTAACATGTTCAGCAGAACTTTTCATAGGCATCAAAGACTGTAAATGTAGAGCAAAATACTTCTTGAACAATAGCCACTAGTGAAGATTCAGCTGCTTTTTAAAAGTTCAAGACCACTGTGGGTGAAGGCAGCTCTTCAGGGCAGCAGTACACTTCACTTAATGTGCAGTACCTGGATAATCAAACCCAAGACCTGCAATTTCTTCTCTAGTCCTCTGTGTTGCTCTTGCCTGACGCTGATCTCTTATCCAGAAACTGTTTGTCAGGGCACTGACTGGTGTCCCCTCTCCATCCTTGCTGGGCAGGGGCTGAGGTGCTGCTTATTTTCAGTCTCCTGCTACCAAAGGTTTTCTGCTTCCATGGAAGGGGCAGCAGGAGGGGGCATGTGTCTTGGTCTCAGCTGCCACCGTTCACAGCCCAGCTTGTTTACTGGCAGGCAAAGCTAAAACCCTGACCAAGTGCAGAACTGTGGCAGCACAGACATATGCTCTGGCCCCCCTCTCCTGCAATGTGGGCAGTAACCTCCCGTAGAGAAATCAAGTTTTAGTCCTTGCGGTTATGGAGAAATTCCCCAAGACACGAAGGAGACATTAATCAACAAAACAATGCTTCCTTCACCTGCCAGAGGTCCTAAGTCAGGTAATTAAGATAAATTTCCATTTACTCAGTGGTGTAATAGCCCAAAGCTACCAGCTCCCACAGGGTCACGAGGTGCCATTTGCTGCCTATCCCCTTTGCTTTTCCTATGTGTTTACTTTTTTTCCACAAAATACTACCCACTTAGTTATTAAGTTACAGTAAGAATTGGTTCCCTGCTGTGTCTGCTAGAGCCATGCTCAGCGTGGAAATGCCTAGATCTGTGTTACTCAGCTGGTACAGATTTTGCAGGAATTCTGCTCTTGGCTAACTCTGCCACAGAGCAGGAGCGCTCAGAGCGCTGGACCCTGCTGCTCGATGGGAGGTGGCAGCTTCCAGCTCAGGGGTGATGACTTCAACCTGTTCTCACAGCCATTGCAGCTCGGTTGCCCAAAACCTCCTCGTGAAATCCACACCATGGAAAGTAAAATCAGAAAAAACACTGCACTTGTTTTGTCTCCCCTCTCACGTAAGTCATACTTCAATTTGCCCCTGCTGCTGCTGCTAACAATTGGTTGGACTGTCACACCAGCAAGGTGTATGTAAGCAGAGGCCTTCCCTAAGCCATTCCCAGCTTTATAGACACCAGTGGCTGCAACAAATGTCCTGGGATACACTTACGTCCTGAGGTCCCAGCATGGTTATATTCTCACGTACTGGATGTCCTGTACTTATTTTTGGTAAGAGACTCATTCATAGGATGTACTGTGGTCCAAGAGAATTCATTCTAGCCCCTCACCCTGTGCCTCCTCATGATGCTTAGCCATGCTATTTTTATAGTGGATTTCTTCATTTCAGTGGCTGTAAAAAGGAAGCAGCTGAGTATAGCAATTTCAGTCAGAGGACCCTTTGTGGAGTCCCAGACAACTTTTTAAAGTGAGCCTATTTCAATGATCTCTTCACTGTCTTAGTGTTTTCAGTTTTGTACACTTGTAGATCTACATTTTGGTGGGATTGCAACCTTGGCAGCTGTCCGTGAACTCCTCAGTCGTTCTCCTTCCAGTTCAGCTGGAGTGCCTTAAAAGCTCAAGGATTTGGCTTCTTTCCTGTAGCTTAATACAAGGTAACAAACTCTAATGGGGAAGGACAAGAGGTCTGCACTGGAGCCCTATTATATGTTAGAGTAGCCACAGAGCTACTACTTGAGACCAGGTGCCAGTTGCCACAAGAGCATCTGGTGAGAGACAGCTTAAAGGCTTTATAGACCTTTACAGACTATGCCAACGTGGCTTGCCCAAGGAGGAAGTGGCTAGCCCAAAGCTGTGCAGATGAGGCCACATCAGCTGCTGCTCTCAGGACACCTCTCTGAATTCCAGATGTGAATCCTCTAAACTTGCCTCTGTCTTTTTTCCTGCGGTGCAGCTCCAGCGACTGGCCTCCTGTTTGTTTTTCTGTGGAAATTCCTGAAAGTCTTCCAAGAGGTTAGCAAAGTGTTATCTTGCAGAACTGCCAACATACCAGGTAGAGAAAATCTTAAGAGATCAAACAGCTCTTAGAGCTTCCTGCCGGCAGCTGCTTCTGAGAGCAGCTTGTAAAACCCAGTGCTGATGACTGTGAACACGACCCCCGGTCTTGCTTTGGTCTCAGTCCAACACCAGAATCATCACCTACACCTAATCCAGACCCAGCCTGAGGTTTGCAAAGTACCCCAGTCTTCTCATCTGTACAGCATGCTAATCAGAGTCCATATAAAGGGGCAAGAGATTGTTAACATTTTTGAAGACCAGATTCCCCCACTTTTTGTCTTTTTTTTTTTTTTTCCCTTGAAATTAGATTAGTAATTCCCTTCAGGATTTCAGAATGTAAAAACTTGGATCAGCTCTAACACTCACACATCATAATATATTTTATGTCCTTATTTAGGGCCAAACACTGATCCATGTGCTCAGTTTTCAGACAGTCGGCTTATTCCTTGGCATAGCCTCTCTGTTTCACAAGTACCCAGGCGGAGCAGCCTGTCAGCCAGAACCTGGCACTCCTGTAGGCAACAGGATGAAGAGGAGAGAGAAATGTGATTTTGTGATCGCCAGTGCTGCAGGCAGTTCAGCAGAGCCAGCTTGGAAGAGAAGGAGCAAATGAGCAAGAGCCAGAATAGGGGCAAGAGCTGGTCTTTTTTTTTTTTTTTTTCTGAGGTGAAGGTGGGGGAAAAAAAAGGAGGCTCACAACTGACTAACAATCTGCTCCCAGGCTGTGTAATTCAGCATTACTTCTTACTACAGGTTATTAGCAACACCTTCCTACATATGCATGTATTTAACACGGATTGGTCCTGAAGGCCATTACTTTTAGTGTCCTCCTGTCCCATTCACAAGCAAGCCAAATCCTTGCTGGCAGAACTTGTGAGTTCCTCTTGATCCTCCCACTTGATCGCTGGAATTGCTGATGCAGATAAGAAAGAGTAATGCTCATACCACTTCTCCCAGTGGGAAGTTCAGTAAAAAGCTTCCCTCCATTTTTGAGGCAGTTCCCATAACCAATTCCCTTTGCTTTATTTAGGCACTTCCTCATTTTGTTTTTATTCACTGTGTTATTAAGAGCTCATATTCAACTTTTTAAAATAAAAGGGAAACTTTAAAGTGATGCTGTCCCCTCATTGGTGCAACATTGCTAAGTTTGGGGCTTTCTCTTTTTGCCTGTTCGTTTTGCAGCCTCAAAGAGGAAGTCATCCTGGCCTCCAGAACAGCCATTCTGATAGCCAGAGGTACACCAGAGGACCAAGTCCTCTCTGATGCTTTTTCCCTGCTGCTAAGGGGACTCATTACTGCTGGCCTTTAACATAAGGAAATCTTACTTCCTCCAGCCTGATGAGCAAATGGAAGAGTCAGAGCACTGGCCTCTTCCTCTCTGCTTTCTGCAACAACATCGTCTTCCTTCTGAGGCCCCCACGTCCACCTTTGCTCTTGTGAATGAGCCTCTGTCACACATTAAACCCTGCAACTGTCAAGTATGAGCATTGTTCAAATGATGTCTCTGTTTCCCTTTGCCCTGCTTCCACCCACCTTTATGCCTCTGTCCTCCTCCAGGTTTGCCTCATTTCCTTTTCCTTTTCCTGTGCCAGGCACCCATTAAACTGGAGCAGAAAAGGAAAAGAGGTGTCTTGTACAAACAGGCATGGATGTGGGTCATAACCATTGAAAAATCAGTTAAGCAATGCAGCAGCACTCTTATGGGGCTTTCCTCTTCCAAGCACAGTGATTTTTCAGCTGGGGTGCAGTCAGCTTATAAATTTGCTATTAGACATGTTCATGGCAGTGTAAGCGATCAACAAATTAGCACCATTTAATTTCTTTTCATTGCATCTGTTGGGCACCATCCCATTCTCAGAAGAGAGCTGGTTTTTCTTTTTCCCTTTTTTTTTTTCTTAAAAAAAAAAATAAAAAAATCTTGGCATGCTCCAAGGAATACAGCAGTACTGCATCCGAGCTCTGGCATCACGCCGCACAGACCACACGGGGAAAAGAGGTCAGGGTGGGACGAGTGCCGAGTTTTTGCACAGTGCCAGGCGAGGCTGATTGGGAAGGGTATTGGCACAGCTCACCCTCCCACCCCACTTGCAGGCCCCTGAATCCTGTGCCCATGGATCCTGGATGACTTTTCCCAGCCCCCTTAGCAAGCAAAGGGCCTCTTGCCCTGGCAAGTGAGAGGGCTGGGATGGTGGCCTTCACCGAGCCATCACGCAGCTCCGTGCTGGAAGCAGCTGTGGCAGCCTGAGCCAGCATGTTGCCCCTGTAGGACCAGACCTGGTAGCTGCTCATAGGTGGCCTGCCAAGCATCTCCAGATGGGAGGGCATGAGTCAATAAGTCCCACGCAACAACAACTGGTGGCCATGGCAGGAGGGTGCCCCAGTGGATCCTGACTAGAATTATGACAGGTTACACCGTTCTGTCCTGCGTCTTTGGTGCCTCGCAGTAGAAATCATCTGAACTTTATCAGTGTTTTCCTATTTTAATGCATCAAAGTGATTTCTTTCTGTTTGTAGCAGAACAACTCTGATATTCATCTCTATAACAAAGGTCAAAATAAGACCTGCCCTTACAAAATTCCTCAAGGATTTTGGTTTATCTTTTACAGCTGTTGGACACTTTGTCGACTTTCAAGCATATCCAAGTGTGTCTTCTTTAAATGCATGTTTTGCTGGTTGACAATGGTTAAACCATGATGAAAAGCAGAGGCTTTGGCTTTGAAAAAGCCATATGGTTGAGTGAGCAGGAGTCTGGTAAAATTTAATTTATTTCTCTGAGTTGCCTTCTTTATTTGTATTTAAGAGGCTTTTTCTCTGGTGGGTGACATTTGGCAATTCACTTCACCTGCCTTGTTCCCTCTTAAATTGTATTAACCCGTTCTGTCTATTTTTAGCCTCTAAGGTCTGCAAAGCATGTGATGTGTTTTGGTTGCTCAAACCTCATCTCCTGTTTACATTTAAATAGTAAAAATGTAGAGGTGAAAATGTTCAGAGAAGACCTGGATATGGCCACAAGGTACAAATCTGCCACTGTGCCTGTGTCAGTTGCATTTTTATCATCCTGCTCCGTCCAGCAGATCTGCCAGGTACTTTCTTCCTAAGCAATGATTAAAGCAGATACTCTCTTGCGGCCAAAGGTTGTCAGATGAGAAGTTGTTAAAGCATTCAGAAATAAATGATTAAAGGTGTAGTACTGCAAAGAAACAGTTTGACTTCTTTATTCTAAAGTTGCTAATATTCTTGTCTTAGTGCAAAGGTTAGTAGAAAATAATTTGATTTGGGATCCTATCCTAGATATTTTCTGGAGGGGCTGAGCTGTGGTAGTGGTCTTGCAATGCGTACCCAGCAGCAAATGGCTCCGTTGTCAGGGTAGTTACATGACACAAAATAGCCAGTGAGCAGTACGACCGACAAAGCAGTTAAACTTTCGTAACGCAGGAGTTATGAGATAAATTGTTTTGTTCGGAAGAAAGAAAACTAAGCATAGATGAAAGGACGGTAGCATTAAGACATGTCCCATTTAAGTGCTGTTTGGGTGAAAGAGTCTAATAACAACCTGATGAAACGATATTTTGCGCTTAAAACCCTGCTCCAGATAAGCTCCTGCCTCTGCCTCTTTTCTATTTTCAGTGTAAAACTAGGCAAGTTACTTAACTACAGGGTCTTTTAATTATCTGGCCATAGCACTGCATCAGTGGGCTACTGTCTGCCATCCTTTCTCTTGTCTCTAGAGACCAGAGACTTTTATTCCATTGTGTACCTTACGAGTCCCAGCACTCTGAAGCTCTGGGCTTACTTGTGGTTTCAGGTGTTACAGAACTAGTGTGATTGGATTTTGTTTGTTTTCATCTTTATGCTTAAATCTTCTGACCAAACACAAGCAGGGGATACTTGCATCACGACTGCTGCTTGTATGCTGCATCAGGATAATTCAGATCTATTAGGGCAAGATGGGTCACATTAGCACAAGCTGTCAAAATGGGAGCTTTGAAGTGGATTTGAGAAAGGACCCTCAGCCCAGCATCAAAGTGGGCAACAAGAGCTTAAACGGTAAATTTGCCAAAGAAATAATAAAATACGGGGTTTACACTGTCATTTTTTTTCACTGGCAGAGGTCTATTCTGTGAGCTATCACATTTTCCACAGTGTCTGACTGTATGTAATAGGAACATACCTTTCCTGCCACTTAAACCAAAAAAGCTTGGCAAACTGCAAGTGCAACAAAAACACAGGAGTAACAGCATGCAAGACGACATCAGTATTGCGCTGCAGTAGGTTGTAGAACCCAAATAGCTCCTTTTGTACCCCAGGAGGAGTAAAGAACCAGCTTGCTTCTCCTTTCTCTCCTGTTGTTTTTTTTTTTTTTTTTTTGTGAAGCATATTTTTATGTCTGTGGTTAAGGAAAAAAACAACTAAATCAAGTCACTGAGCAGGCATGCATCAGCAGCCCTCATTTCTAAATCTCACATTCTCTCTTTAGCGTCTGTTTCTGCTGTAGACATTCAAGTTTTCCTGAGTGAGCTATGAAGGGGAAGCACTGTCTTCCATGACGGATATGGGCAGTGGGTTTTGCAAGTTGGTGAGGAGCTTTATGAGGCTCTTTTCTGTTCAGGATGTGGAATTTCTGGTGAGGTGATGGGAGAGCTAAAGGCCTGTCCAGACTGAGACAAAAGGTGTATAGTGTTAGTGCACCAAAACATATGTGTTCCAATGTGTTTAAAAGGTCTTTCAAAGAACATAACAACTAGGAGAAGGTCCGTTTTTGCTAAACTCTATATATTTGTTTGCAATTCCTGAGGTATTGGGACTCACTTGAAAGTCACTAGATCGAGGAGTTCAGTGAATTCATGAGAAATTTCAGTAAGTACCATAAAAACCCCAAAACACAGAAGGCAAATATATTAAGTGTGCCAGGGTCATTGCATTATCCAAGACACCTGAGGGCTCCTTGGAGACTGTGAGCTGGTCCCAGGTCACAACTGCTAGATAAATTGGTGTGGCTCATGTCGGGTGGAAATAATACCAGAGATTGAGGGATTCGGGCTATGATGGCTCTGTTTGTTGTTAATGGTAGACCAGCACATACACCAGCTCTCAGCTTCCTCCCTGGCTAGGCTGAGAAGAATGTATGTAATTTTTAACCTGGTTTGAAAAAAAAAAAAAGGTCAAAGTTGCAATCTTTTGCCTGCTTTGCATGACATACTGAAACGGAGATGCAATTGCTTATCCAGTGGAGCTGTGTTCGGCCCAAAACTAGGCAGGCAGCTGCAAAGGTAGCTCAGCAACCTGATCTCTCTACAGAACCCTGCTGTAGTTCAAAACCTGCCCTTTGAAGAGGACTGAAGTTCAGACGGACCTGCATGCGAACTGTGGAGATGGCTTTCCACCACCTGACAGGCCCAGGAATCTGGAAGCCACAGCTGACCAGGGACCTTGTGAAGCAAAAGCTGACAGGAGATGGCAGGGGTGTGCTCCTGTGGGAAAAACATGAAAAAGAAAGCAAGTTTGTAATGTGCAAAAAGGGTTTTCATATGCAGCACACCCAAAGCGATTCCCTTCTCCACTGGATGGCAGCAGTACAGTATCCCATTTTGGAAACCATTCCCAGTCCACAGCATAACAGTAGAAATAATAGTAAGTCTAGAAAGTGGCAGACTGGAAGAAAGATTGTCTCTGTTGAGACTAGAAGAGATTCAAGATGAGCATGACAGAAATTTTTGAATACTTAAGAAGGAAAGAAAGAGAATAAATCTCGGCAACTGGAGTGGTGATGAATGAAGTTTGGACTAGACCTGAAAGGAGACTTTCCTGCAGCAGTGGGGCAGCAGGAGAGATATAGGGGCCTCTATCAGAGGATGTTTTTAAGACCAGGTTAAGAAAATCTCCACTGGGAATAATCTAGATACAGATGAGTCCATCTTGGGCCCAGAAGGTGGACTTCATGATCTCCTGCTGTCTGTCCTGAAAGACTTGCTTGCCTTTTAGTAAGGGTGAAAGCAAGAAGTGCAACATCTGGGCCGTTCTAGATAGGACCAGTCACTAGGCTTAGTTTAGAGGTCAATGTCAAATATCCCCTTTCCTCCTCCACCAACCCTTTCTGTTGGATAGTGTTGGATATACCACACACTGCGGAGCACACTACTGCTTTTGCACTCACTTTCTTTGGTTTTCTAGAGATGCATCCTCAACCTTGAATTCATCCTTGGATTCTTAGTTCACCACCATCACAGCAAGAGCTAGTTTCATCCTGTGCCTGCTCTGAGTAGAAGACAACATAAACACTAGGATGTAAATGTGAAGTGGTCTCCTCATTCCAAATAAATATACTTTTTCTACAAACCCAGTGCTTGGGAGACAAAGTGTGGGTAATTTGACCTTCCATCCAAGGGTGTGTCCTGAGCGTAAAGAGCTGGAAAGCCATTTTGCACTCACATAACCCAGGATGAACTGGCAGCAATTCCCTTGGGTTAGGAGCTGCTGTCAGGAAGTGGATCAGTCTCCAAAGCACTGAAAGGACTCACCAAGCTGAACATGTCCGAGCTTCTCACCATGTCATTACACTGGTATTTAATGGTGAGTCACTCGCAACATGGCAGTGACGGCAGCTGCCTTAATTCCTGTGGCTTCTATCACCCACCAGCACAAATATTTTTACCATTGTTATCTTGAAAATAACGTTTGAAACATGTGAGCTCTCTCTAGAGAAGCTGTTGTCTCATTGCAGGTCTCTTCTGCAAAAAAAACACTGTTTCCCCAGTTTGATTCACGGTGCCTATCAGATGGAAATAATATTGCTGACAGCCTGAGTAACTCCTTAATACTTGAGAAGGCTCTTGCAAGATTAATTTCCACAAGCTCTGCAAGGAGGCAGGCAGGCAACGGCAGTGACGCTTATACCAATGTTGCTGATACTTTATGAAAAGGCAGACCTTAATGAAAAGCAGTGGTAGCACTTCAGTGCCTATGTGCAGAAAGTCCTTGACGTTGTTATTCTGCTTCCCCTCTCACATTCCTTGCTCATTCCAGCATATCACACTTCATCTAGTCAGTTCTGGACCATGGAGACCGTGTCTCTCTTTTTTTTTTGCTCTAAGAAACATTTCAGAAACTGCTTGGCTAGGCCAAAAATAACAACAAATGCCTGAGTGTCTTTCCCTCCCCAGTGAAGGGAATCATATGGAGCAGCTGAGTGTGTGACACCCTGGTAGCATCACCTCTCTAATAGATCCCAGGAGGTTATAAGCTGCTGCAGCCCCACTTGTAAAATCTTGGAGGCCCTAGATGAAGCTCTGTGGTACCTCCCAAGGAAGTCTGCAGCCACAATCCTCCATTCCTCTGCAGCTCCAGCTGGATTGAGAGCTCACACTCAGATCTTACCATGACTTGCCATGCAGTAGTGTCTGAACACCTCATGGGCATGTTTCCTCAGAGGACATGACAGTGATATGGCTTATGCCTTCTTCCTTCACTGACCTTTTACAAATTAGGACTTGAATTCCCTAAACCACTTGATCAGCTTCCCCCTCTTTATTCAGCAGATAGAAAGGGTATTGTACTTTGCTGTTACTAATTCATTACGGATCACAATTCCACACAGAAGTGGCACCGATCCATTCTTCACCTTTTCTGGTGAACAGCCTTTACAGCAAGAGAAAAAAATATACATAAAAAGTTAGGGGGCTTTGTTTCCTTTGTTTTTTTTCTCAAAAACAATTTAAGCAAAAGAACACCATTTAGAAAATACTCTGTTTGGCTTGCCCGAATCTGGTTTTGATTATCAAAATGTCAATTTTAAAATAAACCATGTCATTTTCTATGTAAAGTAAAACGTTTTCAGTTCTTGTTCATACTAATAAAAAGTGTTCTCCTCAACTGTCACAGAATAATGTTTAACTTTTCTTCAAAACTTTGAAAGGAAAAAAATACCTATCTACACCACATCTGTCCAGGACTGCTATAATTAAAATACTAGCTGGCTTTTTGCATTTGCATGTTTACTGCATTAAGAATATAATGAACAGCAGTCCCAGTTCCCTCTGGGAACTGTGAAGTATTATTGCAGTATAAAATAATTAATTTTTCACTAATTAATAATAAGCCAGGTCTATGTCTGCATGACACAGACTCTGTGAGGAGCCACTGGGCATCAGGCTGGGGCACCGATCGTGGGGTCCCCCTGCAGCCCTCAGGGGACAGAAGCAGTCCCCAGTCCCATCAAGGCCCCTTCAGGGAATCCTTGCTCTGATTTTGAGGCTGGGAGCAGACACTCTTCATCCTTGCAGCCTGAGCAGAGGTTGAAAAAAACCCGAACAGAGGGACTTCAAGAGTAATCCTTCACAATAGCAGTAGCAAAAAAAAAAAAAAAAAGGCAGGAAAGGAAAGTAAAAATCCATGTTGTGTTACTTTGGTCTGCATTTTATAAGAACCACTCACACACACCTGTTTACTCAGGGAAGTTTCCCCTTGCTTTTGCAGAAGCAACACCACCACACACTGGTGATTGGGATGGTAGTGAGACAGCATGACATGCGCACAACACCTGCACATAGTGTTTCACTGTGAGACAGAGACAGTGAGGAGCAAACATGCACAAGGAGAGTATTTTCCCTGAGGAGAAGTTGCAGGGAGTTATATTCAGGAAGTCAGCAAGTCAGTTTCAGAGTCAGTAATTCCCACTTGCAAACCAGCTCCCCCTCCTCATCTCATCCTGGTGTAGAGTTAAAGAGACCCTCAGTGCCAGTGAGAATTGTATTGACCTTGAGTGAAGAACCTGCCAAAAGATTTTAGCTGACTGTGGTGTGCTGACCAAGATGCTCTATCACTGCGCCTCCTCAAGTTGGCAAGGGGAGAAAAATATGATGGAAGGCCTGTGGGCTGAGATAAGAACAGGGAAATCCCTTACCAATTGCATCATCTGCAAAAGAGACTCAGCTTTGAGAAATTAATTTAATTTATTACCAGTTAAACAGAGTAGAATAATGAGAAATAAGAACAAACCTAAAAACACCTTCCCCAGATTCTCCCTTCTTCCCAGGCTCAGCCTCATTCCCAACTTCTCTACCTCCTCCCTGTGAGAAGCACAGGGGCGCAGGGAATGAGGGTTACAGTCAGGCCCCAACACTTTGTCTCTACTACTGTCACTTCCTCACAGCCTTCCCCTGCTCCAGTCCTTCACAAACTTCTGCAATGTTGAATCCTTCCCATGGGCTGCAGTCTTTCACAAGCTGTTCCAGCATGGGTCCTTTCCATGGGGGGCAGTCCTTCAGGATCAAACTGATCCAGTGTGTGTGGGTCCCACGCAGGCTCACAATTCCTGCCAGAAGACTTGCTCCAGAATGCTTTCCTTTCCATGGGCCACAGGTCCTGCTAGAAAACCTGCCACTTATGTGGGCTCCACTCCACTGGTCCTGCCATAAAACCTGCTCCAGCATGGGTTCCTCTCCATGGGCTGCAGGTCCTGCCAGGAGCCTGCTAGAGCATGGACTCTCAATGGGCTGCAGATTTCCTCAGGGCACACCCACTTGCTCTGGCACAGAGTCCTCCGTAGGCTGCAGGGCGGGTATCTACTCCACCATGGACCTCCATGCAGGGTAACAACCCTAGTCTCCATGATCTTCTCCATGGGCTGCAAGGGAATCTCTGCTCTGGTGCCTGGAGCACCTCATCCCCCTCCTTCTTCATGACCTTGGTGTCTTCAAGGCTCTTTCTCTCACGTATTCTCACTCCTCTTTCTCACAGCTACTCCTGGGCAGCAATTTTAACTCTTTCTTAAATGTGTTATTGCAGAGGTGCTACCGCCATTGCTCATGGATTCAGCTTTGGCCGGCAGCAGGTCTGTCTTGGAGCTGGCTGGCACTGGCTCCATCTGACATGGGGCACTTTCTGGTGTCTTCTCACAGCAGCTATCACTGCAGCCCTGCCGCTACCAAAAGCTTGGCACATAAACCAAATAGACCTAGTCATAATGCTTTCAGTTTCTGTGATATTTATCCTAAGATCTTCACAAGTATAGCAAGTCTACCTTCCTACTTACACCCTTCATCAGATATCTCTTATTAGGTGCTTGGGCCTCCAAATTTAACCACCCAAAGACAACAGTCCATTTGAAAAAAAAAAATAAAAGAGGGAGAAGAAAAGCAAAATTCAAATCCCATTAATTGCAAAGGGAATGAGATTAAAAATAAACATTCAGATGATAATTAAAAGAAACAGCCAGTGCTACATATTAAGCCAGACATGTTAACTGATGACCTGCCCCAAAGCCTTCCAAGTCCCACTCTTTCATCCTGTTTGTCTTCTTTTATTTCCTGCATTGCCTACAAATGATTACTAAAAGTAGTAAACTGTCAAGAGAAAATGGGCTCAGGATATTGAGAGGTCATAAAGGAAAGAAAAAAAGTCTGAAGAGTTTAAATTTCTGCTTTAGATATGATAATTCAAGACCTTTCACCGAATCAGGACAATTACAACCTTTTGCTCTAAAAAAACCAACAAAACCTCCAACTCACAGACTGATCAAATAGCTCAGGAAAAGACAGATGGTGTTCCGTTGCAGTTAATAATATGCTGTCAAGCCTAAAAACAGTAAACAGCTTCGGCATCAAGGCCAGCAGGATTTCTTCTAAACCTCTGGATGCAAAACAAAGTATGTAAGGACAAGTGTCCTGCTTTCTTTCACTGTGCTGCCTCCCAGCTGCTGCCTGTTGGGGCGGGTCCTCCCTCTCCTACGATTCGCATGTAGTGAAGATGTGACCCTTTCACCATTTTATTCCTATTTAGCTTTTTTGGAGCATGAATGCAAAGGAGCTTGTCATTCCTGATCAGGAAAATTGCCCGGTTTTCCCTACACAACTCAGAAAGCCTTTAAGTCGGTGATTAATGGCATGCCTCAAGGCCATGGAGAAGGGTGTTTTGGGTGTTCATGGCCCTTGTGGGTGTGCAGACCTCTTCTTTTGCATTGGTCATGGTCAACAGCACAAGGCCTTCCCTGATATGCATATATGATTCTTTGATTAGGCAAAGAGCAAAGCCAACAAGCTTAAAAGACGTGTCAAACAGGAAAAAGAAGCTGACATGGGGCTTCTCCTTTCCACTGAGGTGCACAATCAGTACTCATGGTCTTAAGCCTCTGTGGAGCCATGCTCAGCTCTTCACAGACTGTGCAAAATCCAGATGTGTGTTTAAGTGGGGTCATGGTTTAGGGGGAGGAGAATAAAATTTGTATTCTTTTTATTTTATTTGTCTTCTGGAAATGACAGCTGTATCCCCTAGCCGTTACCTGTATTACCTGTATAGGTTTACTCTTCTCCAGCTGTGAGCTCTATCACATTGGGAACAGAAAGCACAGTGGAAAGTATCTTTCTGCCCATGGAGATCTGTGCCATGATGAAACCTGTAGAAACAGTAAGTAACTGTAATGTAACACACGCTAAGTTAACAGGACTGAGAAATCCTGCTTTAGATTTAAAGCTTTTCATGACAGCATGTTTCTCTTTGCTCAGGGCTGTAAAGGGCTCATCCCAGTGATCCCACAGTATTGTTTGGGACCTTCAGGTAATCCTGCCAGAAAGATAATGGGTGGATTTTATTCTAGTTCTGGCCTGTTCAAACAAACAGCTAGGAAATAAAGAAAAAAGAAAAGAAAAAAATTTAAAAAAAAAAAAAAACAACCAAACAAACAAACAACAAACCACCAAACCAGAAAACCCACTCTAAATCTGGGAAGCTGTGCTGAATTAAGGCAAGGATGAAAAAGCTCTGTCAGAGCAGAAGCAAGTTCAACTGACACACTCCTTTTGAGGCTCCCTCAGACCTAATCACATCTCCCTTTCTACCTACCCCATAGGCAGGCCTCCCCAACCACACAGCTAGGAGAAAGGATGAGACAATCTGCAGCACCTCAGCCAGATGAGAAGAGCCTGCACACAGAAAAGCTTTCCTGCAGAGCAGAGCGGGGGACAGGGTTTGGTAGGTCTGGTCACAATCATACCTAAGTTTATCAGCAGAAGAAATACCTTAGCACAAACATGCACAGCTAGGCTCCAGCCTTGAGGGCTGCCTTCCCCAAAACCATGGGTTTGCATGTGGAATTTCAGTGACCTTCAGCACAAGGTAATCTGTTAAAATACAGTGCAATGTAATGCTCCCTGTGTCTTTGTTGTCCTTAAATGTACTTTCTTTCTGCTGCATTTGTATTTCAATATTTTATTGCTAATTTCTAGTCAAACAGTAACAGAAAAAAAGTGTCACTTGGAATGCACTATGAAAAAACTCAAAGAAAGTCCATGAAATGGACAAACCCAACATCAGCATCAAAAATCTCTGTGGATGGAGGTTCCTTCAGGTTGGAAGGAATCTTTAAAGGTCATCTAGTCCAACCCTCCTGCAATAAGCAGGGACAACTTCAACTAGATCAGATTGCTCAGAGCCCCAACCAACCTGACCTTGAATGATTCCAGGGATGGGGCATCTACCACCTCTCTGGGGAACCTATGACAGTGTTTCCTACCCTCAGCATAAAAAATTTCTTCCTTATGTCTACTCTAAATCTTCTCTCATCTAGTTTAAAGCCATTACCCTCTGTCTTTTCACAACAGGCCCTGGTAAAGAGTCCCTCCCCATCTCTCCTGTAGGCCCCCTTTATGTACTGAAAGGCTGCGATAAGGTCTCCCCGGAGCCTTCTCTTCTCTGGGCTGAACAACACCAACTCTCTCAGCCTGTCTTCATAGAAGAGGTGCTCCAGCCCTCTGACAATTTTTGTGGCCCTCCTCTGGACCCGCTTCAACAGCTCCATGTCTTTCCTGTGCTGAGGGCTTCAGAGCTGGATGCAATACTTCAGGTGGGGTCTCACTGGATGTGAGTAGAGGAGCAGAATTTTGATGCTGATTTAAATAGAATATACTTCAAATATATGAGGGTTGGACTTCTTTTGCTACTCAAGTGACAGAAGATTTTCTCCTTGTATGTGCATATCAGATTTTCTTCCTCTGATATTTAAAGTTACCATTGTCTCATAAGCATCCTGATCAATGCAGTAGCCTACTAGCAAAATCCTATCAGCCATAATCAAAGCACCTTGAGTATCTGTTCTCTTTGCTTTTTTAAAAAAAGGCATGATTAAATTTCATTTCTCCTTTTTTCTCCTCTTTTGCAGGGAGTGCCCTCCAGTGAGACAGTTGGCTACGCCTGCCATGTGGGTAACCCTTCCTTATTTTTTGGGGTAGAAATGTTAGAGGCTTAATGAACACAGCAAATTGCTGTTAAATCTCAATTATTAAGATGTAAATCTCATAAATTGCTGTTACCTTCATTAGTGCTTGGGAGAAATGGAGGAAAACAGTAGTGTGTAGATTTGCATGTCTGTGATCTGAATACTCCTGAAAGTCTGACAAGGCAGATTCAGTCCCTGTGCACACCATCTGTTTGATGCATGAAGGGCACTCAGTGTGGTGGACTCTGCTCCCAGCTCACCTTCCAACAACCCATGAGGGAGGGCTAAAAATCCTGTTCCAATTCAATGTGCACACAAGAAGCCCAAGTTGAGCTGTGGAATAAGTCTTCAAATACTTGGAGGTTTGCTGTATGGTGCAGAGGAATTAACCACTCCTCATGGTTCACCAAAACAGAAATAGAAAATGGGTGGGAATTGCAACAAGAAATTTAGGAATGCCATAATGGGAAACAAGGGGAGAGAAAAGGCAGAAAGCATGGGAATTGATGGTTGTTATTTTTAAAAAAAAAGAGTTATGGTAGGTTTGGAAGAAGAAGAAGAAGAAGGTGTGGAAGGTGTACAGAGAAATGTGTGTTGGGAGCAGTCCTGATCCATTGAGTCTGCTGTGGGACCGCGGGACCAAAAATTATCTGCTGGTCCTCCCAGGGCCTGTTTTTAGATTTGTACAAGCCAATGAAGGTGGTGTGTTTGTCAGTACCTGTCTGTTTGATCAGTATGGCTATGGTAAAATTAGAGCTACCCTAAACAAGTACCTCAAAACTCCTACCAAAGCAGAAGCACCTCACCTCCCATTAAAGCCAGTTTAAGTCTCAGTGGACTGTTTTGGATGTAATGGAAAAGGAGCCAACCCTTAAGTCCCAAAGGAATGATTACATATCAGCATTTAGGCACACACAGTCTGAAGCATGCCTGTAAAAACCACAGAGAGGAACAATTTCTGAGAGTTTCTGCAGAAGTGAAGCAAGCAGGCTCAAATCTTAGAAAAGGCTGAACACCATAGAGCTATAATGAGTCATTTCCATGACCAAACGGCATGAAGAAACAGTGAAGGTACAGCCAGGCGTCAGTCTCAGTCATGACCTCAGCTCTTGCAGGCACATGGAATGAGAAGCCCACACCAAACCTCACTCCAAGGTGAGTTTTGTGGTCAGGAAGGGGAAATGCCTGAGATCATATAAACACTTCAAAAGGGTCATGTAAACATTTTGTTCAAGGAGGCATACACCTTGCCTGAGACAGGAGGTCTGGACTTGGCAGGCAGTAACAGCTTTCTACTGTTGATCTCTCTCTGGGGTGCTCTCACACGGTGGGACGCTGGAGAAGCACCATCTCTCTGCATCAAGCAGAGCAGGAGATGCACAACAGCCATCCACCAGCAGCATTCAGAGAGCCATCACAAGTCTGCTCCAACCCAGGTCTCAAAAGAAGTAAGAGGGGAGAAGTTTCTTATGCTGTCCCAGCATGTTTCTCTGCATCCTCGTCACCACAACTTCATGTGAGATGAATTATATCCTCAAATGATGAAGGGAAGGGAAGGGAAGGGAAGGGAAGGGAAGGGAAGCGGGAAGCAGAAAATGGGAGGAGGGGAGAGGACTGTGTACAGTCACAGAGAGTGGTATGTAAGATAGCACCAGTGCTCACCAGCATTTGCCCAGGAAACTCAAGCTGTATCTTGAGGATCACCAATGGTAGTGGAGTCTGTCTCTGGAGACATTCAAAACCCTCCTGGACATGTTTCTGTGCAACCGTCTCTAGGTGAAGCTGCTCTGGCAGAGGGTTTGGACTAGATGATCTCCAGAGGTCCTTTCCAACCCCTATCATTCTTTGATTCTGTAATTGCCAGGGATGGTTCATCTGCACCATCTTGTGTGTCAGACTGGTCTCTCCATAGCGTAAGTGTCTGACAAACAATAGGTCTTTGTGCAGAACACTGAGCCTCTCCTGCTGCAAACTCTGCTGTTTAGGCACCAAGATTAATTATGAAAACACTCATCCTGAGGTGACTTCATTACCTGTGTTCAGCTTCTTTGTTGGTAGGGAAAGAGGAAACTTGGAAATTCATTTGTAAAATGCCCACAGGTTGTTGACTGATTGATTCAAAGCGATGTTTTGATCAATCAGTCCAATGATTAGACAGGAATATGTGAGCCGGTACTCAAAGGGTTAAAATTCCTGAGATTCTTGTGCTTGGCAGGCAGCTTGGATAAAAGTGAGTTCCCTCTCCAAACAGAGTTTTCCCAAGCTTTTACAGTCCACAGAACAAAAAAGGAGTGAGCAGGGTGTGGGAAGTGGTGCAGGCTGAGAAGCGTGGAAGAAAGAATAAAAGAATCATAGAATACCAGATTGGAAGGGACCTCAGGGATCATCTGGTCTCTTTCCTGGCAAAAGCACAGTCTAGACAAGAGGGGCCAGCAACCCGTCCAGCTGAATCTTAAAAGTGTCCAATGTTGAGGAAGAAGTGGAGGCTGGGAGGCTGCAGCTGAACCACCTTCAGTACCTTCTTCCAGATGTCAAGACACTTCAGGAGTGAGGACTGGGAAATGTGGCATAACTAAATGCCCAGTGTTGGAGAGCCTGGAGGTGCCACCCAGGCAGCACGGGCTGGGGGTTTTGAGCCTGGAGCTGAGCAATTGCTCAATTCCTGAAAAGGAAGCTGCCACAGAGACACTAAGAGCCCCAAGGACTCTGGTGGCACATCAAATGGAAACAGCAACAAAGCAAAAGTGACAGGGATTAAAACCGAGCAAGCCAGAGATTTCCAGTGTGTGAACCACAAGTTTAACATCCAGGTCTGTGTTGTTATTTTGTAAATTGCAGGCAAGCAAGCCTTGGCCCAGATAGTGTTCCTCCTCCCCATCCCATTTGTACACTAGGAGTGAAGGCTCAGCAGGAAGGCCCGTTTCCTCCTCTGGTCCCTGGGATACTGTTCTTATGGCCTCTGGACTGTGAGGAGGACAGGTGGTGGACCCAAGATTATGGTGGGGTGGTAGATGGAGCCAAATCAAGGTGAGTCCAGGCAAGGCAAAGGCGCAGGCATGGGGCCAGCATGGTGTGGGAAGTCATGCTGGATGGTGGATCTGGAGACAAGTAGAAGAGCTGCCTTGCGTATTTGACTCTTCTTGATTCCAGAGAGAGGTAGGGGAAAATGCTTCAATAAAGTCTCTCTCCCATATGAGATTTCCTCCTACAACTTCTCCTCCTGGAGCAGTACATGGTCCTGTCCTTTGCTAAGGTGATCCTGTCCTGCACTAAGCTGCACTAAGCTACACAGATTGAAGAGGAAAGGACAGGCAGGATAGCTTTTAAACCAACCAGAGAAAAACCTGGTAGAGTTCAGTAAGTGCCTCGTAATTTCAGTCCTTTAGAAAAACGGATCCAGAGGATGTAAAGAGGAGGTTTTCAATTGCCGTGAGTTTCAACCTAACTTTCGTCTCACTGAAGTCAGCAGGAATTTTACTCGTGATTAACAATGGGAACAGAATGAAGTCGGGGCTCAGCCTTTCTGCAAACCCCACCTTTAGAGAGTAGTATTGTTCCTTCCCTCCAGAGCCGAGCAGAGGCATGGTTCAGATAATCAGCAAGAAAGCAGGCATTTAATGTCAGCCAAACGGGGGAAAGTGTTAGCAACCTCACGGAAACCCTGAGATGTATCACTGAAACAGAAGGATGTGCTGAGCGAGGGATGAAAAGATAAACTGGGCAAAGGCAGCATTCACATGGACTCTGACAAAGGAAGATGGAAAGAGGGAGCAGGAAAGCTTGGGGAACAAAAGGATGGGCTCTGTGCCTACCCAAGCTGAAGCAAGTCCTGCTGAAGTTCAGGATAACTTGAGTGTATCTCCCCAGGAGCAAATCTGAGGAGGATGCAAACACTTGTATTTCCTTTTGTTTATCACAGGGGAATGTATTTATACATCTTTTAGGTGCTGTAGCTGGGCCACACAGATTTGGGTACAGCAAACAACTCTCTGTCCTGAAAGGAAAAAGAACAACCCAGAAGTTCCCATGACCAAACCAAAAGGATGACATTAGTAAGACCAAACTGTATACACCATCAAAAATAGTGAGACTTTCTGACTTAGCGTCTATTACGATAAGGCATCCACAGCAATGTTACTTTAGAACATTACTCTAATGCTAACACTGAAAAGCACTTAAAAGAAATAAAATCCAGAGAAGAAAATGCATTGCTTGCCTCTTTCTTTTATATTTGTAGTAGTGAATAGACCTCTAGTGGCAACAGTAAAAATATCCTATCAAGTATAAATAAGTTCTTGGGTAAGAAAATATGCTGTAAACAAAAAAAAACATCTGAACAAAGGTGAAAGTGAGGAATGGGTGCCTTGAGTAATTAAACATAAGATTTTTGCTTGTGAATAGCAATGTCATAATTATCTTTGTGTGCTATTAGTTGTCCAGTGGTCTTTTCTGGGTTTGCTGGAGCAAATAATAGCCTTAGTTGTGAAAAACCGTGAAAAGTTTCCTCCTAATAGCTATAATTAATTTTGTGCCTTTTATATTATTTTTTTTATATACAATTGTATCAAGATTAGCTTTGTTCTTGAAGCTGGAATTTATACTTTTGAAATACAAAAGAGTCTGAAGCAGTGCAGAAGATCAGCACCAGCAGTGGTACAGCATTGCAGGCATTGCAGAGTTGCCCAGCTGAAAGACTTTGTGTACTTTACAAACCCAGATGAATGAAGTGGGGAAAGGTTAAGATAGAAATCTATGTAAAAAGACTTTTAGCTCAAACTACTTCTTGCCTATCATTGCAATAACACATGAGTTTCTCATTAGAAACAGGATTGATCCATAAATACATCTGATTTATGGCTCTTTGGCAATAGGCAGTTTCTGCCTATCCAAAAGAGAATACGAAATTTTAAATCCTAAATCCTAACCATTTTCAATAAGACATTAGGTTCCCAAATGTTAACTTTGAAAATGACAGTGAAGCACCTGAGATTTTCTGTTTAAACCTCCATCAAAAGTCCCTGTTTTGCAACTAAAGAAGAAACACAAGTATTAGAAGAGCACTGTTACACAAGGGCATGTTGGACTAGGAAGGGAAGGCAGAATGAAAAGCAATTACAAAGGGAAGATGGAGAAAGATAACCTAACAGAAATGTAAATACAACTATACATACATATACACTTACTATAAATAAAGTGTCCATTTGTGCCAATTTGGCTATATGCCAAGGGATATTGTCTACCACTAATATGAAACACAGACCTCTGTTTTGCTTGAGAACAATGTTTTAGAGCCAAATAACAAACTGTCTCACACATAGTCCTGAAAACCTCATGCACAGGGGTCTTTGACCCATAATAGAATGGTGTCTTCAGAACTGACTTTATCTGGTCTCTCCCCTGCTACTTATTCATGGTACTGGAGCAGGGTGCAGTGAGGGTGACCCAAGTCCTCAGGGCTTTGTGGACAGCAGTGCAGAGGATTATGGAAGAGCCGCCATCACTGTTCCTCTAGCTTCTCCTCCTGAAGGTCCCTGGTTAGGTGTCTGGGATCTTCTTCTGCTTGGCTACAAAATCTTCAAATGCCAGAGGTCTTATGTCTGGTATTGACCTCAAAAAAACAGATCCCTGCATGGATAAGACTCTTTTGTGCTACCAAAGTAGCAAAAAAAGCAGCCACTGACAAACAGAAGAATAAACCCAGATTATCTCCATTGTATTACTAATTGAGATACTGTGAGGGGTCCTACTGCAGCATGAAGAAGTCTTGAAGAAATCGTAATGAGCTCTGAATAAAGCTGCTGTGCCTCCACAGTAGGATCTGAGTATCTCATACTTTTAATTTTCCTTTCCTTTTCATTGGGCTGGGGTAGCGGCAATATTCCTTTTTTTGGGTAGGAAACTAGTGGACCAAAGGATCAAACGCTGCCTCACATAAAACACCCACAGGTGGACCAGGGAGCTGAGTGGAGGTGTTGGGTTTGCTTCCATCCACCAGTGCCACCAGCCTTCCAGCAAGCACCCCAGCAGGAGCCAGAGAGGCATCAGCCACCTGCAATGTAAGCACCTCCACTTGCAGAGGGATTACGGAAGCACCCACAGTTCCTCAAGCCAGTGAGTGGCTACTTGGTAAAATATTTGCATGCTTGAACTGCAGACACAGTCCTGCACAGCATCCTTTCACAGGAGTGGAGCTTTGGTGGTGGTGCCTCTGTCCGTGCCTCATAAAGTGCATGAGCTGGATCTGTTTTGGCATGGGAGCCAGCACTGAAATGGGGCAAGCATCTGGCTCTCTGAGTGCTGTTAGTTCAGTCCATCTGGCTGTAGACACAAGGAGTCAGTCTATGCTTTCAGTTTAGAGAGGCCAGATTGTCTTTGCAGCTAGAAAGAGCTAGAAGTCTCTCTCCTTAGATTTTTTCCTCGCAGGAGAGTAAATCCAGACAGTGTAATCTCACCTTTAAAATTTCCTTATCCCTTTTTTTTGGTCTTTTCTGCTGGAAATTAATATCACACTTGTCATCTTTGCTGGTATCTTCTCCCAGGCAATATTCTGGTGGCAGAGCTAGCAGTATTGAACAGCACATGCCCCAGCTCAGCTCCAGCGAGTGCTGCGGTACGTGCAACAACAGGCTGCTCTTCTCTTCGACATGGATTTCCCTTTTCTGGCCCCTTTTCACTACTCCCACAACACAAAGGGGTGGGAGCAGAGCGTGGCTGCCCCGTTAGTGACTCCTGGGGGACAACGAGGTTTCTCAGCAGACTTGGGACTGCCAGTGCACAAAGCCCCACATCTCCCTCCTCCTTTTTGGGGGGTGAGTCGGGGAGGAGGGGTCTCCACTCACACGGTAGCTGCAGTCGGCCAGGGCTCAGCTGGTGTGTGACCCCTTTGCATTCTCCATCCATCTTTGCATCTCTGTCCAACTGGGGTGCCTCACAGCACTCATGTAGCCATGTGGCACGTGTGTCAGGACTGGCACTGAGCTTAACCCTAGTCTAGTTCTTCATGAGTCTGGACACTCGTGCTGTATTGTTGGTCTTTCAGTCTTGATTTCCTGCTCAAGTTATCACAGCAACAATAGGTCTTCCTCCTCTCTTGTGCCACGTTTACTTGGTTATCTGCTAGCAGACTACTGAAAGGAAAATAACAGTATATTCAGGCTTAACTTCAGATAAAAGTTCACTCTTTGACCTCAAGGGAGCTGCATCACGTGCATAGCTATGCCAGCCAGAGAGCTGCCATGCTCTGAAGGCTGCTGCTTTTCTTCTTCACCATCTTTCTGACTGCATCACTATTGATTAATCAATAGAGTGAAGTATCCCAGATGGTCATTAAACAGAGAACATGGCCTCATCATGCTAGGCCCCATACAAAGTGCTCCCCTTCCCTGAAAGAGTTTGAAGCAGAGGTGTGGATGAGTGCTTTATAGAGCGGGATTTCAGGCTGAGAGCACTTCACAGAGCCACACAGAGTGTTGGGTTTGGAGCCCAAACACAGGTGTCCTAGAACAGAGCCGGTGGCTGCAAGCCTCTCCTTTTACAAAACTGGGAATACCATAATGCTGTGGGAGCCAGTGGGACCACATTGGGAGTGGTGCTTAAAAAATTCCCATCCGTGGATGTTTTCAAGACGTTTCTGGCATGCATTAGTTGCGGCCAGTTCTCTTTAGTATCTTTATCAATGATCTGGACAAGAGGATTGAGTGCATGCTCAGTAAATTTGCAGACACCAAGTTAGGTGGGAGTGTTGACCTCCTTGAGGGCAGAAGGGCATTGTAGAGGGATCTGGACAGGCTGAGGCCAATGGGATGAGGTTCAACAAGGCCAAATGCCAGGTCCTGCACTTGGGTCACAACCTCATGCAATGCTACAGGCTGGGGGCAGAGTGGCTGGAAAGATGCCCAGCAGAAAAGGACCTGGGGGTGTTGGTCGACTGTCAGCTGAACATGAGCCAGCAGTGTGCCCAGGTGGCCAAGAAGGCCAACAGCATCCTGGCCTGTATCAGGAACAGCATGGTGAGTAGGACTCGAGAAGTGATCATCCCCCTGTACTCAGCACTGGTGAGGCCCCATCTTGAGTACTGTGTCCAGTTTTGGGCCCTTCACTGCAAAAAAGACATTGAGGTGCTGGAGCGGGTCCAGAGAAGGGCAATGAAGCTGGTGAGAACAGTCTTATGAGGAGCGGCTGAGGGAGCTGGGGTTGTTTAGCTAGGAGAAAAGAAGGCTGAGGAGAGACTTGATCCCTCTTTACAACTCCCTGAAAGGAGGTTGTAGAGGGGCGGGGATCAGTCTCTTCTCACAAGTAACAGGTGATACTGGTGTATCACAATACTGGTGTATCTTCTCACAAGTAACAGGTGAAGAGGAAACAGACTCAAGTGGTACCAAGGGAGGTTTAGATTGGATATTAGGAAAAATTTTTACACTGAAAGGTTTATTAAGCATTGGAACAGGCTGCCCAGGGAAGTGGTTGAGGCACCATCCCTGGCAATATTTGAAACACAGGTAGACACAGTGCTTAGAAATATGCTTTAGTGATGGTTTAGTTGGACTAGGTGATCTGTAAGGACCCTTTCAACCTAGACAGTTCTATAATAGAATTATAGATAGATTCGTATCTTGGTGTCTGCAAATTTTACTGAGCATGCACTCAATCCCCTTGTCTGGATCATTGATAAAGATACTAATAGATTCTATGAATCTGCCGTCATAGTTTCCATCATCCAAACTCAACAAAGACATCAAAGAGGAGAGGCTGAGTGGACAACACCCCTCAGCCCCAGAGAAGTTGAGGCTTCTCTTTTCTCAGAGAAGTTGAGAACCACATCTGGGCAGGTCTGAGGAAGCTCACACTGCTACTGCTCTTGCTTTGCAGCAAGATGCAAAAGGGGTTTTAACTAGTTTGAAGGATGTGGTGCAGAGTGAATGCTGGTTTCTAGCTATTGTAAAGTTATTATTAGCCCATGTACTCTAGCTAGGTGGACTTCCTATCTCCCACCCCATCACTGAAAATGCAAAACCTAGTCTACCAAAGCTTTTGGGTCTCTAGTACAGAGCACCTTAAGATGTAACTCACTAGGAAGGAAATTTTTTAGGAGGAGAAAAGGGAGGTCACGCAAAATGAAGCCTACTTTTGATCCACTACTGCCTAAATATCGCATTTTGATTTCTCATTTCGAAATGCTGTCTGTTATGAAAGCTCTTTCTTTTTATTTATTTGCTGTCAAAACTCAAGTCTCAGCTGAAATGAAATGTTTTCACTCAAGACTAGAGATTTGATTGTCTCCAAATGAGTTTTTCCCACTATCTTTTGTTTTATAAGGCAACAGTCAAATAAAAGATATAGTTTTAAAAATTGTCACATGGCCAGTAAAATTGAAATAAGTGTAAAGATCTATTTTTCAGAAAGTTCCAGGCTTACTAAAGTCTAGTATAGATAAGACACTGCAAGTTTTAGCATCTCTTGTCCTCACTCTATTGTTAACCACATAGCTTATTGGCATATGTTAAAATACACTCAGAAGGGCTGCAGATTCAGTAGTGCCAAAGGGATAAGCCCCATCGAATGTCAATGGGAGCTCAGAACATCAAAGCATTCTCAAGTGTTTTTAAACCTGGATTTAAATCTGCACCTACCTGACTAAATGTTATTTATAAACCTTATATGGCCCCCTACACTTCAGAAATTTAGTTGTAACAAAGAGAAAATAACCCCTCCTTTTCACTACATGCTGTCTGTTTTGTTATGTATATAGTGCATGTCAATCATCATTGTGGGGCTGGTGGTATCAGATGCATTACCATATGTATCTCCAATACCCCAATCAGGCTTCTGAGACCTATTCAGGTTTCCAGCTTCTTCAGAGATGTTATAAAGAAATAAGCAAAGAGGTTACTGACCTCCTCATAGGAAATACCCTTTTCGGTATTTGTTTGCTGATAAAGCTTACTAAACACTCTGGTGTTAATAAGCTATTGAAGTCCATGTTTGTACTGTAATAATAATTAAAATATCACCAATGGGAATCTGGCCCTGTGTGAACAAATCCTTGTATGACAATTAATGTAGTAGTGAGGTTAGCTCCTAGAAACAATTAAGATATAATTGGATGAGTTGATCCAGAAAGCATATGATTTATTTATAAGGAGGTGCAGGGGGAAGAGGCAGCTACTTTCAGCATGGCACAAATTAGAGCACGAGAATAGACTACATTATTGCAGTCTAATTAACTGAACAGTTTAACGTCTATTTTTAATTTAGTTTTTATCACAGGGAGAAAATCGCCTAATCATATGATTTCACAGCCTCAATTCCACCTCCACAACTCCTTGTGTGGCCAGATGATGCCACCCTGAAATACATAGCAAGCAACCCTTTGTTTGTTGGATGTCAGCACTACCTGCCTTCTCCTTGTGGCTTCATTTGCATGGTGTCAGCTTCACCTGCCACTGAAATGAGTTAATGCAAGATAGAGCTCAACACATGGTGACAGGAGTATGATTTGGCACCACACAAAAGATCTAGAGCCGTTGGAGATAATTGAACTGGTGCCCTGGGGACAGCCAGCTACTGGATTACCACTAAGCCTTCCTCCTCTCCGCCCAGGCAAAAGTTGTCTCCAAAAAGCTGACAGGAAGAATAGCCTGGGGGTTAACCTGTTCTTTTGGGAAAGACCTCAGTTCATCTCCTTTTCTATGCCACAAGGCATCCTTCCTGACTGAGGGCTATTCACTGACTGCCTTCTGCACTGTCCATTGATGGTGAAGTCAGACAACTATGTTAGACCATTAGAAATCCAAAGTTAGACTAAGATCTGTTTCATATAGGTCCATTACATGATTTTCTTATTTATGAAATAGAAGATTAAAAAATTGAAAGGAAGCTCATAACATGCACGAACTGTACTATAATAAGGATTTTAAAGACACAGCAAGAATAAGGTACATAAGGTTTCTAAGATGTCTTAGATAACTTTCTAAGATGTCTTAGATAACTTTCTTGAGATTGCATATATCCTGATTGAAAGGATGACAATGACCAACGAAAACACCTATAGTTCCAGTGCTAGGAGGTGACTAATGCTGTGCAGAGATAGTACTAAAACATGACCGTACTAAAAGTGCTGGTCTAATTGACATTCTAGACTTCCTCCCACCTGTGCCTGGACCTCTTGAACATAAGGACTGCCTTTTTTGGGCTTGGTGCTACCCAAAATAGGGCAACACAATTAACACTGCAAGAGCACTCTTACTCTTGCAAGATAATGAGCAATCAAACAACACCCCAAATCCCACAGTAAATAATGTAGAGGTAGAAAAGAGAAAATAAAGTAGAGGTAGAAAGAACACAAGGTAGAAAACAAGATGAGCTCACAACACCTGGAAGAATCCTTGTGTCCATGATGGGCAGAAAATAACTGGATTCAAAGAAATTCCCTCCTCTTTGACGTCCTCTCCCCAGCAAGAAAATGAACTAATTGTATGAGAAGTTAGCTCCACAGCATTGCTGTGGAGCAGGTGAGCTGGCCTCTACCTGGTTTGTGTCAACAGTGCATAGGGCTGGAAACTTCTGGAGGAAGCAAGCTACACTCATGCTGTGCCAGTTTTGGCTGACTGGTATCTTCTGGTACCAGACCCAGTATCAGAAGAGCAACCAGATGTGTGAACAGTGCCCAGTTTTGCCATTGGGCACTTCAGCTACTGCTTACTGAACCTAAGGCTTTCCCAATGAAAGTAGCACATACTGTCTCAGTCCTTGGTAGAGCCTAAAGAAAACTTTGGCTTACTGAAAAAAAAAAAAAAAAAAAAAAAAAAAAAAAAAAAAAAAAAAAAAAAAAAAAAAAAAAAAAAGGTTAGATAACCCCTTTTTTCCCTCCATTTATTACTGGAGATAATAACACCCCTTCTCTGAAGGAGTTGGGAGGAGGAATCAGTTGGCTATTTTAAGGTAACCAGGTCCCATTATGCCATATCTGGAGGTAGTTTTCATGCTTAAAAAAAAAAAAAAAAAAAGAAAAAAAAAGAAAAAAAAAGAAAAAAAAGAAAGAAAAAAAAGGTTAGATAGACCCTATTTATTCTTTGCATGTTTTTGATTACTTCTGCCTGCTGCACTGGGTGCATGGTAAGGAAGTTATGGAAAGCTGTCTGTGCTGGCAAATGCTTTTCCCAAGCAACATCAGTTACAGCTTCATTGCAGTTTTCCAGCCTGGGTTGTTTTAAAGGACAGAAACCTTGCCTAGATGCTTTCCAAAGGTGGCTATTTAAAAGTCCTGAGGAGACAAATTCCAGCACACATCGAAGCTGGAACTCTTGAAACACATCTGGATGCCTGCAAGATACGAGTCAAATAAATACTTAATTCAGTCAGTATCTCATTGGAAATCAGGGTTTAATTACTATTGCTCAGAAAAAAACATATGACCACAACGTATTTTTCAGAGCTCAATCAACATCACAGTCTCAAACAGTAAAGCAGGGTAAACTGGATCATCTACAACTTTGTGTGTTCTGTTGAGAAAATGAGATAAAATACAGGCACCACTGCTTAAAGAAGTTGACCAAACTAGTTCAAGTCCTGAAAAAGTTGGAGGTGTCTTATATAACAAAGCATCAGCTAAAAGAATCAGTAATAAATAGGTGCCTTAGGTTGTGTCTTTGGCTGGTAGAACATGCAGACATGTCCATTATCACCTTTTCTCTTTTTATATGAGCCCTTCCACCTCTGGCTGTTGCAATAAGAATAGATTCAAGAATCAAAGGAATTCATAGGAGCAGCAGGGAACATAAAGCCCTGTATTATGCATATGAAATTGTCGTGGTAGTGGATAGTCTCAGCTGGTCTATATAATTATTGGTGAATATTACAGGAAGTTTTGGATCACTGTCAAGTAGTAAAAGAAAGTGAAGGAATGACACTTTTAAAGTTTTGTCCCTTTTCAATGCCGAGTGAGTCATTGTAATCTGGCAGTCTGTGAAAGTCACATTCCTGGTTATATTGCTTGGTGAGGAAGAGTTTCCTAATGTCTTTAGCGAGTTTGGTGAGACCCAAAGTCAGTGTGAAACCTCAGCTACAAACCAGGTCTCCATCTAAACTCTGCTTCCATTCCTTACACAAATCTCTTCCTATGATGCATGTCTGCAATTGGCAACTTCCTGCATGAGGCAAAATGGAGACATTTTTGAGTGCTTCCTTTTATTATTATGCTGTGAGTTGCAGAAAAAGGTCTTTAGCTATGTCTTCAGGAAACAAACATTTAAACAGCCCTAGAGCATATGTGTCACACATCCACCTCTGGAGAGATTGAAGAGATTAGACAGCCTTCCATCTTGGATAACCTGGCCAAGGTTGAACCATCCTTGATGCATAGTGATGGAGTAGATACCTCTTCCAGGCCAATATTCTGGGGTTTCCTGTTTATAAATTGACTTTTTTAATAAACCACCGTCATCAAAAGGTGATTTTACTCTTTGCTGTATGAATGGATTACTGATGCTAAGATTCACTTCCTCTGTTTTTCTCAGGCTTGTTTTGGCTTTCACATTGCAGACAAAGTGAGAGCAGACTTTTCTAGTCATCTGATCACTGTGAGCACGTTCCTTGTTTGGAGACTGACACAGCTGAAGATGGTGGCCTCAGAGTGCAGGAGATGTTCACAATATGTAAGGTGGAGGAATCCTGAAGTCTCCAAGATCAATCACATGGTGACACTTCTGCTCAGTGATTTGCTTAGTGTCAGCCTAATCCACAATAAAACCGAAAGTGAGGGAAAAGATCACCTGTAAATCTAAGCTGACCTTTCTGCTGCAACAAGCCAAGCATGCACAGCTATAAGCTACCACAGCTCAGCTGGTACAAGGCGTCTCCTCAAGCTATCATTGGTCATGTTCTTGAACCCTGACTATCCTGATGTTAACTCCCCACCTATTAACTCATGAAGAGCTTGAAAACTCTGGAGCAGACATGTCTGGAAAGATCATACTTCCCTTGGCCCTTCGATGCTGGAGGTCTACGTGGAGGCAGAGCTCTAAATTTCACTTTTTTTTTGGCAGAGATTAATTTCTAATTAATCTTCCTTTATACCCCTCCCTAAAGATCCTCACATAATTCAACTCCTACTCCCAATTCTTGTAAGTCTACTAACTGGGAGTGCCCAACTCGGAAATTGTGGGCTTGTTTGCCAGCTTAATGGACTCAGTGTGAAATCAACAGTTTGAAGCCCTGTGGACTGTGTACCTGCAATGGGTCATTTCCTCTGTGCTGGGCATTCAAATGCAAGATACACATACACTAATTTAGATAAGAAGGAAATTTGCAGCAGGGCCATGTGATAAGAGGATCCAGAAATTAGCTGCTGAGAGGATAAGAACCGAGTCAGAAGAAGGAAGGGGTAGGAGGAATTTCCTGTTGAACACACACATGCACAGAAAAAACAAAATAGCAGCCAGAAACCCGCAAAACATATGGCTTACCCCAAGGCTGCTATTCACTTTCATGATTCCTTAAGGGATAGGAGGGAGGGATGTATACTTTGTATGGAAGGATGGCAAGCCATCACCCTATCTGAAGCCATTGCTGTTAACGGAAAGACACCTGTCCACATGAGTAGGCGTGGTGTTTTTAAGGACTTGATTTGATTTGTGGCAATTGTTGGACAGGAAAACTTCTGTTCCGTCCATCAGTCTGGGTGGATAAGGGCCCACATCCTTAGCTGCTGTCCAAAAGCAGCGTAGCTCATGATTGTCTGCACAGATATGCTTCCCTAACACAAAGCTTAGCTGCCTGCCAGCCAAGTTCCCTCACTCTAATTTTGGACTATAGATAGGAGAAAAATTCCCAACACTGTTGCTGTGGCACTTCGATCAAATGAGTATTATCAGGGAAAGGGGGTGGAGGAATCAAACAGCCTTTTTTCCTAGCATCTCTTCTTTCTCCTTATCTTTCTGTCTCACAGCCTGAAAAGCTGTAGCAAGAATATGTTTTGGAGTGGTTTTTTTTAAAGAAAAACATAAGCAGGGGAAAAAAACCCAAAACACTAGCTCCAGAAGCACAGAAAACTTTCTGATTTGAATTTTCTTCAGAAAAGAGTTTGTAGGAAGCCACTCTTTCTGTTCAGAAAAGCATTCAACAACCCCTTCTTCCCCTCCAAATACAGCCTTTCTTATGGTCACTTGTTGTCATGTTTAAAGCAACTTGATAAATATAACAATTATCAAGAACTAACTCGAAAATGTTATTTCATCTTAAGAATTTCAAAGCTTTGAAGTTCTTCTTACACTGCATTTGATACTATCACTATTACTTCATTCCTCTGGCAATAGCACCTAGCAACCTCAATCATTTTGGCAGATGTTTTGCAAACATATAGGCCCATTTACACTTTTCTGCATGTCAGCCAGTGAGCTCTTCTTTTATTGTTGGGAGCTATTTGCATAGCTGGTTAGTGTTACTATGCTACCTGCCTTTCAGACACTCTTGTTTCAGCCAGATCTCTCGGAGAGCTTCTCTAAGTATAAGCAAGCCAAGACTTGGTTGAATCTCTCTTCAAACTGTCACACTTCCTGAGAGAGTTTTTTCCCTTGTCTTTAGGCTGCCCCTTTTCAAAATTGGATGCACCAATGCAGATAGATGAGAAGAGCTCAATGCTTTCTAAGCGCTTGCTGGGCAGTATGTCATTTATATTCCCCTCACTTTTAGAAACCCTTCTCAGGGCTTTGTTTGCTTTTCAGCTGCTGCCAAACATTGTCCAGATGGTCTTAATGTCACATCACTGTAGGTCTTTTATTTTCTAGTCTGTTCTCTGTTTTGTCCTTCCTTCTAAGCGAATGTCTCTAGGACTATTTTTGGCCCCTTACTTCATTTCCTCTCCCTTCTGTACATCAAGCTGGGTGAGTCACTCTCATCCGTCCAGGAAACCTCATCTATTGCCCCAATTGTTTTGGACTGAAAGAAGGAGAAGAGCAGTCATCTCCAGACGACATAGTTTGTGCTACCCCAAAGTGGCTCACCAAGGGCTCAGGTACTTAACACCAACTAGTTGCTCTGCATACACACAAGGCTGCCATAGGGTGTGTAACAGCACTGACTGCACCTCCAGGAATGTGCTTTGGAGAGGCAACATCTTGCCAGGACCCTGTGGTTATCACATGCTCCTGAATTTTTTAACAGTACCAGGAGATCCAGTTCTCACCTATACATGCCTGCAAAAGGTACCCATGTATGCCAATGGAAGACTGTATACAAATGTCTAAATGCAAACATTCAGCTGAGATTGCTCCACATGTAGAATAGGTAAAGAAAGATGCAGGAACTATTTGGATCTTAAATTCAGGCAAGCAGACACTTTCCTCTAGGATTTTCCTTACTGACATGATCATTAGAAACCTTCATCTCCCCCTCTTCTTCTCAGTTTCTCTCCTGGATTACAAGGAATGATTAACTCTGAGTATAACCCCTTATCACTTTTCCATTCCTTTGGTCCTGTTCCTGTTTTCAGGGAAGAAAACTTTTATGTCTTCTACTACTTCCAAATTTCGAGATACCATTTTTCCAAGCCTATTGATTTCATCATTGTCCGTGGTTTTGACGCTGTCCTGTCTGCTCAGTTTTAAAACCAAATGCTATCTAAATATTACATTCCTCCAGAACAGGCAGCTCATTTTCTGGGATTCTACCATCAATATTGGCAAACGTGAAAGCAAAGAAGTTATTTAAGCCTCAAGGAACAGCTACTCCCACTCTTCAGAGGTGGGCTAGGGAAGACTTGCAGGTTTTGGAAACAAGGCTGTGCACGATGGCAACCTAAAATTGTAGACCCATTTGTAACCCTTAGCATAACAACATTGATTGATGAAGGGAGTGGAAAATATTTGTTTTGGAAAAAAAAAGAAGTCTATGTTCTGCCTCTCTGTTGAGGAAAGGCAAGGTCAGGCAGGTCTCTCACCTGTTTGCTATCAGGCTCTGAGTAACTAGTGCACACTTTACCCTCATCCTCCACTAACTCAAATGTCAGGTATAGTGACCAGTAGTCATCATCTGAACTTGTTCCTATTCCATAAATCCAAGTATTGAGACAAAATGGGAGAAGGATGATGCATCTCTTCATTCAACACAGTGTGAAACAATACTCTGCACCTCAAGCTCTGGAACACTTGTCGTATTTCCATAGCCAGCTGGGGTGAACCAGTGTATCTTGGTGTCTAATGCTCTGAAACTTTAAACCCTGGGAAGATGGGGCCCATTTGTGTAACTGGGTCCGAACTTCTCGTTTCTCCTGCTGTTAGCTGGCCTATTGCACTGTAACCATTGTGTGAGAGATGCTGAATCATGCGCTTGGGTGCAGTTCAGAGATGTTCAAACTAGTGCCAGCCAACCTCACTCTGGCATCAGAATAACCCCATCAGTGTCATACCCAAGCTAACCCAATTAAGGGAGCTGAAAACACTTTGTAAATAGAAGAGTTGATTGACAGCACCTTAGGAGTCCCTGTGTTGTGTTCAATTGCCATCAGACTTTGTAAGACACAGAGGCAAATTCTCACACTGCTTACCTACTGGTGTAGATAAAATCCCCTCTAATTCCAGAGAAATTACTTTGGAGCCACATACTGCTGTGCTAGACAGTTCCCAAGAGGAGAACTTGGTGTTTGCTTCCTTGCTCAGTTCCAGAATTACAAAACTAGCTCGGAAGCACGGCAAAACTTTTCCATGAGCAGTCTTTGTGTGCTTACCAACTTAAAACATGCAGCAAAAACTTCTGTAGCCAGCAAGTCAACAAGGTAGCAAGATGATAAGGCTCCCAAGCCCTGCATACAGATTAATTCCCATAAGGAAGTTTTTTCCATTAAATCAAAAAAATATGGTATCTACTTCACAGAAACCCCAGGCTGACCTTATTTTTCTGAAAGCACTCAACTCCCATAAATCAAAGGCACCTGCAACTCTGTGAAATCAGGACAAATCTTTTCTGATTTCCAAGAGTAATATAATACAGCGAATGCAAACCACAAGATCCCACCCTGCCTGCCTAGTAATCTCCTGAGAGCCATTCCATATGTCCTAGCACAAAGCTGTCACTTGGCTGATGGGATCAAATAGCATCCAGGTTAAAACCAAAGCAAACCAAAGAACAACTCAGTGGGCTGAGAAGTAGAAGGTATGATATTGCCTTTTTTTTTTTTTTGTATATACACAATGTGACCTTAGGCATATTTTTCACGCTAAGGACATGAGAGCAAAACTGTTCAAGGTCACACAGCACCCTGGTGCCCACCTAGATGAAGATATGGGACATAACATCTTGAACCACGGAGTTGGACACAGGAGCTTATCAAAGCCATATTTAAAACACAGATATATTTTACAAAATTTAAATTAAAGGAAATGCAAAAATACAGTTTATTTGTTTATTTATTTATTTTATATTTCCAATCACAGAATCACATAATGATAGGGGGTTGAAAGGGACCTCTGGAGATCATCTAGCCCAACTCCCCTGCCAAAGCAGGTCCACCTAGAGCAGGTTGCACAGGAACTTGTCCAGGTGGGTTTTGAATGTCTCCAGAGTTGGGGACTCCACCACCTCTCTGGGCAGCCTGTTCCAGTGCTCTGCCACCCTCAAAGTAAAGAAGTTCCTCCTCATGCTTAGATGGAACTTCTTATGTTCAAGTTTGTGCCCATTTCCTCTTGTCCTGTCGCTGGGCACAACTAAAAACAGACTGGCCCCATCCTCTTGACATCCATCCTTTAAGTATTTATAGGTGTTGATCAGATCCCCCCCCTCAGCCTTCTCTTCTCCAGACCAAAAAGACCCAAGTTCTCAGCCAATCCCAGCCCTATTTATAACCAGGCTGTGAGTAGCAGAGGAGTACAGTGATATACACTTGGGACTGCAGAAACCAAAATCCTCAGGCACAAAAATTGGCCTTGGACTTATCACTCCCTCTGTCTGTAACACAGCTTTCATTTCTAGAAAGCAGAGGTAACATTCCTGACTACTTTGGTAAAATCCTTAAACTATAGAAATTGCTGTACTGTGTTGTACTGTTTGCAGTCTGGAGCCGGGTTCAGGATCCTGCATCCAGACATCCTGGATTCAGTCCCAAGGTTGCAGATAGACCATGCTGCAGAAAGCATCAGTATCAGTGCAGGTATTCAACACAAGAATGGCACGTATAGACTGAGGAGAGTACAGAAAGAACAAATCCATTGGTCAACATAGGTCAGTCTGTGATCTCAGTACAACAGAAACCCAAGCACTCCAAAGGGGTACCATGCCAAAAGAAAAGTTTTATCAGAGGATAAAGCCCTGGAGGGAAGTGGGGCCCAAGAAAGCTGGTTATTATTCAAGGATCACCTCCTCCAAGCTCAGGAGCAATGCATCCCAAGAAAGAAGTCAGGCAAAATGCCATGAGGCCTGCAGGGATGAACAAGAAGCCCTTGAACAAACTCAAATACAAAAAGGAAGCCTACAGAGGGTGGAAGCAAGGACAGGAAGCCTGGGAGTATTACAGAGAAATTGTCCAAACAGCCACAGATCAGGTTAGAAAGCTAAAGCCCTGATAGAATTAAATCTGGCCAAGGATGTCAAGGGCAACAAGGAAAGCTTCTACAGGTACATCAGTGATAAAGGGAAGTAGGGAAAATGTGGGCCCTCTCCAGAAGGAAAGAGGAGACATGGTTGCCTGAGATATGGAGAAGGCTGAGATGACTTTTTTGCTTCAGTCTTGACCAGCAAGTGGTCTAGCCACACGACCCAAGTTGCAGAAGGCAAAGGCAAGGACTGGGACAATGAGGAATTGCCAACTGTAGGAGAAGATCAGGTTCAAGGCCATCTAAGGACCTGATGAGATGTGTCCACAGGTCCTGAGGGAACTGGCAGATGAAGTTGCCAAGCAACTATCCATCATATTTGAGAAGTCGTGGTAGTCCAGTGAAGTTTCCAGTGATTGGAAAAGGGGAAACATAATCTCAATTTTTAAAAAGGGAAAAAAAGGAAGACCCAGGGAACTCCAGGCTGGTCAGTCTCACCTCTGTGCCTGGAAAGATTGTGAAGCAGATCCTCCTTGAAACTATGCTAAGCCACATAGAAAATAAGGTGATCAGTGACAGCCAACGTGGCTTCACTAGAAGGAAATAGTGCCACAAATTTTGTAGCATTCTACAGCAGTGTTACAGCATTGGTGGATAAGGGAAGGACAACTGACATCATCTGCCTGGACTTGTGCAGAGCATTTGACACTGTCCTGCGTGCCATCCTTGTCTCTAAATTGAAGACGTGGATTTGACAGATGGGCCACTCAGTAGATAGGGAGTTGGCGGGATGGTGGCACTCAAAGAATTGCAGTCACCATCTCAATGTCCAAGTGGAGAACAAAGATAAGCAACATTCCTCAGGGGTTGGTATTGGGACTGGTTCTGTTCAACATCTTTGTCAGCGACATGGACAGTGGGATTGAGTGCACCCTCAGCAAGTTTACTGATGACACTGAGCTGTATGGAGCAGTCGACACAATGGAAGGAAGTGATGTTGCCCGGAGGGACCTGGAAAGGCTTGAGAGGTGGGTCCATGCAAACCTCATGAATTTCAACCAGGCCAAGTGCAAGGTCCTGCACATGGATTGGGGCAATCCCAAGCACAAATACAGGCTGTGCAGAGAATGGATTGAGAGCAGCTCTGAGGAAAAGGACTTTGGGGTGTTGATTGATGAGAAGCTCAACTTGAGCTGGCAGTGCGTGCTGGCAGCCCAGAAAGTCAACAGCATCCTGGGCTGCATCAAAAGAAGTGTGGTCAGCGGGTTGAGGAAGGTGATTCTGCCACTCTACTCTGCCCTGGTGGGACCCCACCTGGAGTACTGTGTCCAGCTCTGGAGCATCTAACATATGAAGGACATGGACCTGTTGGAGCAACTCCAGAGGAGGGCCACGAAGACAGTCAGAGGGCTGGAGCACCTCTCCTATGAAGACAGGCTGAGAGAGTTGGGGTTTTTCAGCCTGGGGAAGAGGAGGCTCCAGGAAGACCTTCTAGCAGCCTTCCAGTACCTCAAGGTAGCCTATGGGAAAGATAGGGAGGGACTCTTTATGAGGGAGTGTAACAATAGGATGGAGGGGTAATGGTTTTAAGCTGAAAGAGGGGAGATTTAGATTAGACATTAGGAAGAAATTATTTACTGTGACGGTGGTGAGACACTGGGACAGGCTGTCCAGAGTTGTGGATGTCCCATCCCTGGAAGTGTTCAAGGCCAGGCTGGATGGGGCTTTGAGCAACCTGGTCTAGTGGGAGGTGTTCCTGCCCATTGCAGAGTGGTTAGAACCAGACAAACTTTAGCCTATGGGAAAGATAGGGAGGGACTCTTTATGAGGGAGTGTAACAATAGGATGGAGGGGTAATGGTTTTAAGCTGAAAGAGGGGAGATTTAGATTAGACATTAGGAAGAAATTATTTACTGTGACGGTGGTGAGACACTGGGACAGGCTGTCCAGAGTTGTGGATGTCCCATCCCTGGAAGTGTTCAAGGCCAGGCTGGATGGGGCTTTGAGCAACCTGGTCTAGTGGGAGGTGTTCCTGCCCATTGCAGAGTGGTTAGAACCAGACAAACTTTAAGGTCCCTTCCAACCCAAACCATTTTATGGTCCTTTCAATGATTCTATGAAGGATTTGGAAGAGAAGAGAGCGTAACTTTGCAAGTAGTGCAGCAAGTGGGAATGGTATGGGAGAAAGCATCAGGTGCCTGTTTAAAAGTCTCCCAAGCTGGAGTGTTGGCTGAATGTTCAGCAGACCCTGAGAGACAGGGGAAGCAACAATTTTGTGTCTGATGATGGGGAGAAAAAGCAGCTAATGAAAAGATGCAAAGACAGTTAAATAGCTGAACAGTCACTGTAGCAATGGTCTGGACATAAATGATTAAGGCAAAGCAGTGTTTGTTAAGGTCAGAGGAATGTTTTGGTAGTAATTGACATGGAAGAGTTTTATTTGCATGGGTGAGGAGGAAAGGATGATTTTTGAGGTGTTATGCAGATTGAATTGGCAAAAGCAGAGCATGACCTGAATACTTAAGTCTGGTGAAAATCACAAATGAAAAATACTTATGAATGGTTTTCCCCCACCTCTATTATTATTTCTATTATTATTATTATTATTATTATTATTATTTCATCAGTTGCAATGGTTACATTTTTTCTCCATCTATCAGGCAGCTGCTGCAGAGCAGGGTTCTTCTCTGTATATACAGCTACTTTTGTGACTCAAGTAATTATAGAAGTACTTCATGGCTTTTTTTCTTCCTTAGGCACCATGGAGACAGCAGGATATGGGTTTGGTCTGTGACTGTGGATCATCACTAAATTATTTCCTGAGCTCCTGTCACCACCCTATAAAGCTTAATGTGAGTGGAATGGAAAGCAGAGTTTTCCTCTCAGACCCTTCAATTCTGTGGCTTACAACAGAGGATGAACATAACCCCTGTGGTCTTAGCACTTGAGGTAGAGCATGCAAGCTGGCAGGTGAGAAATAATGTCATTGCACGTTGAGGTGACGTGGATGTGGAGGTCACTAGCAAACTGAGCACACAACTCCACAGCGCTCTTCTCCAAGCACTTTTGAGAACAGAGCTGTGCTTCAACAAGGCAAGGCTGAGCCTTGGTCAGGGACATCTCTTTGTCAAGAATACGTGTGCATTTCTTGTTTTCACACCAGCTAGAAGCAGAACACAATGTAAGTGCTACCATTGTCCTACCATGTGTTGAATCCTTTGTGTCAAGTAGCACTCAACCTCAGAAGGCAATGCTCAGACACAGTTGAGGCCGTATTACTCATTCCACTTCACATACAGATGCTCAGCACTAGTACGTGAGTCCTGTTAGCTTAGCACAAGCTCCAGAAGTACTCTACACTTTTGAAATAATGTATGCAGCGAGTTCCTGAAAGATCTTCCATTTTTTGCGCTCCAGATACTAGAAGCAATGACTGGCAGACCTTAGCAGATTTATGAACCACAATTCACTTCACTGCAATCACCATTAGAAACACTAAAGAGCTAGACCTAGCTATCTCTTTATTGAGCAACATCTGAGCGCCTTCCAAAACACTGGAAAAAGTGACTCATTTTGTAACTGGAACCAAAGGATGGAATTTCCAAGTACCTGACCATGCAAATCTGCACCCCTGCATACCCAGTAGGGCAGCAAAGGGTAGTGTGTGCCTCTGGCCAGATTCTTGGGGGCACAAAGGGAAGCAAATCCATTGGAGTCGATGGACAGGAATTTCACAAATGCTTTAGTCACACATTCCAATTCATCAGAAAATTTGTCTTGCAGAGATGCTGCAAGATGCACGTGTGTGCATGTGTGAAGCTAGAAAAGCCTTTTTTTTTAATTATATTTTTCTGCTACTGGATGTGAATAGTTTTATTCAGGCTGCTTATGGATTGCGTGCCAGCTCTGCAAACACTAGGTCTTCCCCCTTTTTTTTTTTTTTGTATATACACAATGTGACCTTAGGCATATTTTTCACGCTAAGGACATGAGAGCAAAACTGTTCAAGGTCACACAGCACCCTGGTGCCCACCTAGATGAAGATATGGGACATAACATCTTGAACCACGGAGTTGGACACAGGAGCTTATCAAAGCCATATTTAAAACACAGATATATTTTACAAAATTTAAATTAAAGGAAATGCAAAAATACAGTTTATTTGTTTATTTATTTATTTTATATTTCCAATCACAGAATCACATAATGATAGGGGGTTGAAAGGGACCTCTGGAGATCATCTAGCCCAACTCCCCTGCCAAAGCAGGTCCACCTAGAGCAGGTTGCACAGGAACTTGTCCAGGTGGGTTTTGAATGTCTCCAGAGTTGGTGACTCCACCACCTCTCTGGGCAGCCTGTTCCAGTGCTCTGCCACCCTCAAAGTAAAGAAGTTCCTCCTCATGCTTAGATGGAACTTCTTATGTTCAAGTTTGTGCCCATTTCCTCTTGTCCTGTCGCTGGGCACAACTAAAAACAGACTGGCCCCATCCTCTTGACATCCATCCTTTAAGTATTTATAGGTGTTGATCAGATCCCCCCCCTCAGCCTTCTCTTCTCCAGACCAAAAAGACCCAAGTTCTCAGCCAATCCCAGCCCTATTTATAACCAGGCTGTGAGTAGCAGAGGAGTACAGTGATATACACTTGGGACTGCAGAAACCAAAATCCTCAGGCACAAAAATTGGCCTTGGACTTATCACTCCCTCTGTCTGTAACACAGCTTTCATTTCTAGAAAGCAGAGGTAACATTCCTGACTACTTTGGTAAAATCCTTAAACTATAGAAATTGCTGTACTGTGTTGTACTGTTTGCAGTCTGGAGCCGGGTTCAGGATCCTGCATCCAGACATCCTGGATTCAGTCCCAAGGTTGCAGATAGACCATGCTGCAGAAAGCATCAGTATCAGTGCAGGTATTCAACACAAGAATGGCACGTATAGACTGAGGAGAGTACAGAAAGAACAAATCCATTGGTCAACATAGGTCAGTCTGTGATCTCAGTACAACAGAAACCCAAGCACTCCAAAGGGGTACCATGCCAAAAGAAAAGTTTTATCAGAGGATAAAGCCCTGGAGGGAAGTGGGGCCCAAGAAAGCTGGTTATTATTCAAGGATCACCTCCTCCAAGCTCAGGAGCAATGCATCCCAAGAAAGAAGTCAGGCAAAATGCCATGAGGCCTGCAGGGATGAACAAGAAGCCCTTGAACAAACTCAAATACAAAAAGGAAGCCTACAGAGGGTGGAAGCAAGGACAGGAAGCCTGGGAGTATTACAGAGAAATTGTCCAAACAGCCACAGATCAGGTTAGAAAGCTAAAGCCCTGATAGAATTAAATCTGGCCAAGGATGTCAAGGGCAACAAGGAAAGCTTCTACAGGTACATCAGTGATAAAGGGAAGTAGGGAAAATGTGGGCCCTCTCCAGAAGGAAAGAGGAGACATGGTTGCCTGAGATATGGAGAAGGCTGAGATGACTTTTTTGCTTCAGTCTTGACCAGCAAGTGGTCTAGCCACACGACCCAAGTTGCAGAAGGCAAAGGCAAGGACTGGGACAATGAGGAATTGCCAACTGTAGGAGAAGATCAGGTTCAAGGCCATCTAAGGACCTGATGAGATGTGTCCACAGGTCCTGAGGGAACTGGCAGATGAAGTTGCCAAGCAACTATCCATCATATTTGAGAAGTCGTGGTAGTCCAGTGAAGTTTCCAGTGATTGGAAAAGGGGAAACATAATCTCAATTTTTAAAAAGGGAAAAAAAGGAAGACCCAGGGAACTCCAGGCTGGTCAGTCTCACCTCTGTGCCTGGAAAGATTGTGAAGCAGATCCTCCTTGAAACTATGCTAAGCCACATAGAAAATAAGGTGATCAGTGACAGCCAACGTGGCTTCACTAGAAGGAAATAGTGCCACAAATTTTGTAGCATTCTACAGCAGTGTTACAGCATTGGTGGATAAGGGAAGGACAACTGACATCATCTGCCTGGACTTGTGCAGAGCATTTGACACTGTCCTGCGTGCCATCCTTGTCTCTAAATTGAAGACGTGGATTTGACAGATGGGCCACTCAGTAGATAGGGAGTTGGCGGGATGGTGGCACTCAAAGAATTGCAGTCACCATCTCAATGTCCAAGTGGAGAACAAAGATAAGCAACATTCCTCAGGGGTTGGTATTGGGACTGGTTCTGTTCAACATCTTTGTCAGCGACATGGACAGTGGGATTGAGTGCACCCTCAGCAAGTTTACTGATGACACTGAGCTGTATGGAGCAGTCGACACAATGGAAGGAAGTGATGTTGCCCGGAGGGACCTGGAAAGGCTTGAGAGGTGGGTCCATGCAAACCTCATGAATTTCAACCAGGCCAAGTGCAAGGTCCTGCACATGGATTGGGGCAATCCCAAGCACAAATACAGGCTGTGCAGAGAATGGATTGAGAGCAGCTCTGAGGAAAAGGACTTTGGGGTGTTGATTGATGAGAAGCTCAACTTGAGCTGGCAGTGCGTGCTGGCAGCCCAGAAAGTCAACAGCATCCTGGGCTGCATCAAAAGAAGTGTGGTCAGCGGGTTGAGGAAGGTGATTCTGCCACTCTACTCTGCCCTGGTGGGACCCCACCTGGAGTACTGTGTCCAGCTCTGGAGCATCTAACATATGAAGGACATGGACCTGTTGGAGCAACTCCAGAGGAGGGCCACGAAGACAGTCAGAGGGCTGGAGCACCTCTCCTATGAAGACAGGCTGAGAGAGTTGGGGTTTTTCAGCCTGGGGAAGAGGAGGCTCCAGGAAGACCTTCTAGCAGCCTTCCAGTACCTCAAGGTAGCCTATGGGAAAGATAGGGAGGGACTCTTTATGAGGGAGTGTAACAATAGGATGGAGGGGTAATGGTTTTAAGCTGAAAGAGGGGAGATTTAGATTAGACATTAGGAAGAAATTATTTACTGTGACGGTGGTGAGACACTGGGACAGGCTGTCCAGAGTTGTGGATGTCCCATCCCTGGAAGTGTTCAAGGCCAGGCTGGATGGGGCTTTGAGCAACCTGGTCTAGTGGGAGGTGTTCCTGCCCATTGCAGAGTGGTTAGAACCAGACAAACTTTAAGGTCCCTTCCAACCCAAACCATTTTATGGTCCTTTCAATGATTCTATGAAGGATTTGGAAGAGAAGAGAGCGTAACTTTGCAAGTAGTGCAGCAAGTGGGAATGGTATGGGAGAAAGCATCAGGTGCCTGTTTAAAAGTCTCCCAAGCTGGAGTGTTGGCTGAATGTTCAGCAGACCCTGAGAGACAGGGGAAGCAACAATTTTGTGTCTGATGATGGGGAGAAAAAGCAGCTAATGAAAAGATGCAAAGACAGTTAAATAGCTGAACAGTCACTGTAGCAATGGTCTGGACATAAATGATTAAGGCAAAGCAGTGTTTGTTAAGGTCAGAGGAATGTTTTGGTAGTAATTGACATGGAAGAGTTTTATTTGCATGGGTGAGGAGGAAAGGATGATTTTTGAGGTGTTATGCAGATTGAATTGGCAAAAGCAGAGCATGACCTGAATACTTAAGTCTGGTGAAAATCACAAATGAAAAATACTTATGAATGGTTTTCCCCCACCTCTATTATTATTTCTATTATTATTATTATTATTATTATTATTATTTCATCAGTTGCAATGGTTACATTTTTTCTCCATCTATCAGGCAGCTGCTGCAGAGCAGGGTTCTTCTCTGTATATACAGCTACTTTTGTGACTCAAGTAATTATAGAAGTACTTCATGGCTTTTTTTCTTCCTTAGGCACCATGGAGACAGCAGGATATGGGTTTGGTCTGTGACTGTGGATCATCACTAAATTATTTCCTGAGCTCCTGTCACCACCCTATAAAGCTTAATGTGAGTGGAATGGAAAGCAGAGTTTTCCTCTCAGACCCTTCAATTCTGTGGCTTACAACAGAGGATGAACATAACCCCTGTGGTCTTAGCACTTGAGGTAGAGCATGCAAGCTGGCAGGTGAGAAATAATGTCATTGCACGTTGAGGTGACGTGGATGTGGAGGTCACTAGCAAACTGAGCACACAACTCCACAGCGCTCTTCTCCAAGCACTTTTGAGAACAGAGCTGTGCTTCAACAAGGCAAGGCTGAGCCTTGGTCAGGGACATCTCTTTGTCAAGAATACGTGTGCATTTCTTGTTTTCACACCAGCTAGAAGCAGAACACAATGTAAGTGCTACCATTGTCCTACCATGTGTTGAATCCTTTGTGTCAAGTAGCACTCAACCTCAGAAGGCAATGCTCAGACACAGTTGAGGCCGTATTACTCATTCCACTTCACATACAGATGCTCAGCACTATTACGTGAGGCCCCTTAGCTTAGCAGAAACTCCAGAAGTACTCTACACTTTTGAAATAATGTATGCAGCGAGTTCCTGAAAGATCTTCCATTTTTTGCGCTCCAGATACTAGAAGCAATGACTGGCAGACCTTAGCAGATTTATGAACCACAATTCACTTCACTGCAATCACCATTAGAAACACTAAAGAGCTAGACCTAGCTATCTCTTTATTGAGCAACATCTGAGCGCCTTCCAAAACACTGGAAAAAGTGACTCATTTTGTAACTGGAACCAAAGGATGGAATTTCCAAGTACCTGACCATGCAAATCTGCACCCCTGCATACCCAGTAGGGCAGCAAAGGGTAGTGTGTGCCTCTGGCCAGATTCTTGGGGGCACAAAGGGAAGCAAATCCATTGGAGTCGATGGACAGGAATTTCACAAATGCTTTAGTCACACATTCCAATTCATCAGAAAATTTGTCTTGCAGAGATGCTGCAAGATGCACGTGTGTGCATGTGTGAAGCTAGAAAAGCCTTTTTTTTTAATTATATTTTTCTGCTACTGGATGTGAATAGTTTTATTCAGGCTGCTTATGGATTGCGTGCCAGCTCTGCAAACACTAGGTCTTCCCCCAGCTTCTAGTTCCATGCTCCATGCTGTGTCCCAGTCTTTCCGTGTTCATGGCCCCTGTTAAGCCTGTACTTGCTGGGCCCTCACTTTTCTCATTTTTCCCTGCCCAACGCATCTTGTTAATGTTGCGTCCTGCACCTCCTACACGCCACATCTCTGTCATGCAGTACTGGTCCTGACAATGCCTCAGGCACCACAGAGCATGATCTGGAACAAAAAATTAGCGCCCCAGCTGCCCACATCAGAGCTCAGCAGCTCCACTGTCCCTGCTGTAGGTTAGGAAATACCATCCAGGAGGTGTCCTGCCATTGCATTATTATAATAGCATCCAGAGTTTTACTTTGTTTACTCAAGCTTCCTGGGATAATTTGACACAACTCGTAAACTTCTTTTCCTGCACCAGGGTAAAGTGCTAAAGGAGGCAAGAGCTGACCAGTGCGGGTGAGGAAGGAGATGCTGACAAAATTTCTGGGGCTTTTTGCAGTCTCCAGGAACACAGATGTGCAGTTGGGCAAGATAGGTGTCATTGTAAGGAAGCATTACAGTTCTGGGAATCGTGTGATCCTCCGCTTCTCCTGAACTAAGGAATCCTCTGCATAACAAGAAAGAGTACTGAAGAAGAGAAAGTCCACTGACAGTTGAAAACTCTGTTTATTGCCCTTGGTTATATCTTTGGCGAGGCACACAGAGAGGAAAAATGCTCCAGTTTTCAGGAAGGAGCTGTTGGTAGGAGACAATAGCGAAAGAAGACTACTACTGTGGGATGGTTACACATCTTAAGGCATGCTCTGGGTCCCTGATACATTGGTATTTTTCATCAGGATAGTGTGAAGTACATGGAATTCTTCAGGACCTACTGTTCGTGTGACTCCCTGATATCCCTCCTGGGCTTCAGAAGGTGAGAATCCGAGCCTGGTGAGGTCATGGAAAAACACCAGAGAAATGTTGCCAGACATGCGCTGCCTTTCCTCAGCCTGCGCTGTTTCTGTAATCCTCACCTCGTCCTTTTCTTTGGTGTCCAGCCTGGATCCAGAGATGGTAACAGAAGCTTGTTATCTCAGTTGCTTGCCACTTTACCAGGCTTCATAGAAGCTGTCAGTATGAAGACACTGACTGCCTGTGTCCTCTGCTGCTGTGGCTGGATGCCATAAACCTTTAAAACACCCTTCTCCCTGTCTCTCTGATCCAGGTCCACAGAGATGAGATAATACAGCTTTAATCCCTCCCCTTAGCCCTGCTCCCATTAGACACCGCCACCCTCTGCACTACCTTTAATAGAAATTGGAGAACTTGGATTCCTACCGCAGAGTATTTGTTTCACTTTAATTAAGTCTCCAGTTGTAAAAGGGTATCAAGTGTCCCCTGAGCCGAGACAGGCAGATTTGTGGGACTCGGTGAAAAAGCAGACAGGGCTGTTTGGTTTGGGGATCACCACCAAGCAGGGACTGTGAGGGGACCTGCTTAGATTAGATGGTGTGCTCCCCCAGCAGGGATCCTTCACGCTGAGGGCTGTGACACCTCCAGGGGGGCTTCCGTGAGGGGAAGGCACAGACTTTTGGGTCACATTTATCACAGGCACAAGGCCAAACATGGTCAGGCCCAGCCAGTCTATGGTGCCCCTCCCCAGTGCTCCCCATGGAGGGGACTGGAGGCCTCTGTGGCCATGCTGACGGCAGGCAGTGGGAAGAAGAGACTGGAGCCCCCAGCCAAACAGGGAGCAGGTGCCAAATCCCAGGGAGAGAGCAGCATCAGCTCTGCGGTGGATCTCAGCAGCCAGCTCTCCCCAGCCAAGGACCCTGGCAACCCACGCGGCTCTTAATCCTCCACCACCTTGAGAGGGAGCTTTGGCACCTCACATGCGTTGGCAAACAGCTGGAGCCAGGGAAAGGTGGCAGGGTCCCTCCCAGAGAGGAGAAAGGAGACAAAGGGTTTCAATCAAAATTAAAATCTTCCATTTCACATTGAACTTTTAACAGTGTATTGTCTCTAAACAAAGGCCATCGCTTTCAGGACTTCAGACAATTGAAACCAATTGTTTTGATTTGCACGGAGATTCCAGCCAGAGCAATGCTCTTGCATGGCAGGTTTTGCATTCGTTGATTCAGCACCTCCCAGCAGAAAACCTTGCCTTTGGAGAGCTTCCAACCATCTCTGCTTTGGAAACAGTGCTCAGGGCAAAACACACCGCCACATCAACACTGAATCATAGTTCAGATGGAGATAGAAACCTAGAGGATTTCCAGAGCAAGTTGTTTCACCACACCCTTCATGCAAAGTTTTTTTTCCACTTCCAGTTCTTGCAAAGGGTAATAGGCATTGTTGCAAGTGTTTACATTGTTGCTCTCTGCCAAATTAACATCATCACTCTCACCACCAGGAGCTTCTAGGTAATGCTAATTACTTGCAATAAAGAATTTTAGAAGCACTAAAAGCAAACAGGATAAATGGTTACATTTTACTAAAATGCCAGAAAAAAACTCTACTTCAACAAACACGCTTGAATTGTGAATTTTGTGAACACGCCAGAGTGTCAGAAACTTCCAAGTTTCGTAAAAACAAGCTGCTTTGAGCACGTATTTTGTTGCTCTTTGCTCTTGTATGCATCATTCCATGGTCACTGCTCTGTCAGAAGGTACATAGTGAGAAGCAAGCAAAGAACCATCTAACACACCAATCCATGTTGTGAAACAGGTTTGCTGATCACCTGATTTTCACAAGTCACACACACATTGTCTGCCTTGAGCCTCCTCAGAAGTTTACTTTCACCATGTTCCTGCATTGTCTCCGCTGATCTAAACATGAATCATTGTGTGGTGTAGAACGCAGTTCATCTGAACTTCACCCCCAAGCCTGACCTTTAAGACTTTTTTCCCTCTTTCAGTTGCTTGCAGCAAGTCTCAATATATCATCATCAATGGGAAATACATAACCGCACCAGAGAAGGAAAATAATTGGGAAACATGTAGGTAACTGAGACAATGCAGAACTGCCAGAACCATGGCAGCTGCAGAGGGCAACTTTACGGTTTGACATTATGCATATCCAGGTAAATTATCATTTTTATATGCATTTCTCTGTGGGCACAAAAACTAGCACAAACATACAAGGAATTTTTTTTATTATTATCACCTTTTGGAGAAAGTATTGAAAGTTCCATTTCACCAGTGACTCTTTCCGGAAGGGGAAGAAAACTGGTGGAGTCCCTCCCAAGCTCTCTAAAGTAGGTTAGATGAAGACATTCCTTCAAAAATTTTAAATCTACCATCACAATACAGGGAATTGCACAACTCCTTAGCCTGCCAGAACCTCTTTTAAATAAGCTTTTTCAAACTTTTCTAAATGCTTCTATTAGCTTTCAACAACAATAACAGCAGCCTAAACATTGTAAACAGAGTATTTTTTTCCATGCTGAGCAGTTTAAGAAAAAAAAAAAGAAAAGAAAGACAGAATGGGGAAAACAGCAGAGAACCAAGGCTCTCCTGGTTTCTGGGGGGACAGATCCTCGTACTTGGTCTGAGAGCCTCATGACTTCAGCAAAACTTTGGGTGAAGCCCTGAGCTTCATCAAACAGGCTCTCGGCTGGTGTGTTGCTTTGTTAAGTCTTCAGCACCCTGAGGAGAAAGCACTTTCCCTGCTGCTGAGTGACTTCCTACAACCTCGTTCTAGCTGGAGCAGCAGAGCCCCAAGCCTCTGCTGAAATATACAGTGCTGCCTAAGGGACTGAGCTTCCTGAGTCTTGTTAAAATCAATGTCTCAATCTCCTTCAGGCCTGGAAAGTTTTTGGCCAAGTTTCATCAGTAAGATAGGATGAAATGTGAGATAGTGGAAATATTAATTAGTTACTTTTTCTGAAATGTATTGGATGTGAAAATCTCTCATGCTATTGTATCTCTGTCTTTTCCTATCTGCATTATGGGCTTTCTGGCCCCCCTATCTACCCAAACCAATATTTTATATAAAGCTGGAGTGCAAAGCCTGCACTGACATCTTAGACGATGAGCCAAGTGACTATCATTCAAATATTTATTTCATGAGAAGTTAGAACATTTTGCACTTTCCTCCACAACTCTTTCAAAAGCAGCTCATTTCTTCTTGCTGGAAGAGTGCCCATTGTTCATTTGACGCTAAAGATAGGGCTTTGCTGTTTTCTTTTAAGTCAGTGATTGGAGGGTGGAGAGCAAAGAGGGAGTTAAGCTTTATTACACTGCCTTGTCAAAAGAATACAACATTACGCAAAAGGAATGATGTGGAACAAAAAATTGCTTTCTTTTCCATGCACTCTCTCTCACTGGCATACAGATTTCAAACGATACTCTTCCCTCACTTTGCCTAGTAGATTGGATTTCAGATGACTGTCAATTAAATGGCAGGCACTTTGTGCACCTTGCTGCCTCAGTCATTTAGGAAGCAGCAATCAGTTCTCTGTTGACCTCAAAATTTCCAAATTAATGAGGCAGGAGGGTGTTGATGTTTGTCTGGTTTCAAATCTACCTTAAATATGCATTTGATCTCTTTAGCGTTACAGCCTGTAGCCTGGAATGAACAATCTTCCCTCAGAGTAAAGGCAGTCAGAATGTTCCATCCACAGGAGGGTAAGTGGAGCACAGAGGCACCGAGGTCACACCAAGATTGCGCGGAGAAGCAAGGACCCAAGCTTGCAGCTAAACAGGTGGCAAACACAGAGGGACTGTGTGATCTACCCAGAGAAAAGAGGACAGCCAGTGGCTTGTCTCTGCGGCTTTGCAGGATAAACCAGAAAACAGAAGTGATGCCCCTCCTGATTTGTTTTCTAACAATGCGTCCCTACCTCCCAGCTGCTCGCCTCACTGCAGCATGTTGTGCAGCAGGATCATTTTATAGCCAATAAAGTGTTTCTTCGTGTGTGTTTATCATCCCTGAAAGTGGAATCCCTCATGGCTGAGTGTAGCTCGCATGGTGCACAGTGGGGAACGTATGGCAGACTCCCAGCGAATTCCAGCCTTGAACGTGATTAGCTTCCCTGTACCTCTGAGGAATAGTACCAGGAAATTGCTAACACTGTAAATTGTCTCAAATATGCACTTACTAAAGCCTTTAAAGAGCAATTACTGTATGTTAACTGAACACCAATCAACTGTAAAAACAGCAGTTATGTGGGTTTAATAGGTATATAAAGGAGAAAATCTCACCACCCTGCAATTAATTCTAAATCACATTAAAAGTGTAACTTGTACACTTATTGCTTATTAATACATAAAACATGTACAGCATGTTAAAACATTTAATTAGCACTTACATAACAGGCTAAAAGTTAAGTATCAAATTATCACTAAAATACTGTTGAGCTCTTCATTAACCATGTGAAACAACCCCCAACATGCAGTTCTCAGGTCGTTCTAGCAATTAGGTGCTTTCAGCTACTGTTCAGTGGTTTTATATCGGCTGTGTCCCATGCTCTGTCAGAGCAATGATATATTGTTCAGTTTTACTGTCTCCAGAATCACCTTTCTCACAGTACAGGACATACCCCAGAAAGCCAGATGACAAAGAAGGGACAGCAAGAAATGATACTCCTGAGCAAGGTCCTCAGCTCTGGTCTCCATAAAGCTGTGTTTAAAAATCTGGCCAGTAAAATATATGTGAATAGCAATTCACAATGTGGAGAACTTCATCAATACCTAAAAGCACATCAGGAGAGAGAGGAAAGTAAATCTGCAGTGAAGGTCTGTATATGGAAGAGGAGAAGATTAATGGTAAGTAACACCAGCAGGTGAGCTTGTGGCAGAGGCCAGAGAAGAGGGGAACCGAAACCAGAGAGCTGGAGGCCTCCAGCATCACCAGGAGAGTGAGTGACTAAATATTGCAACAACAGTTTGAAAAAAGGAGAAAGAGGGGGGTGGGAGGAGGTGGGGGCACCTTAGACTTGACTTGCAGTCATGATGGATGCTTACTAGGGATCCCGGAGAGGAAGAAAATAATAGCCAATATATGCCATTGGGAATTTCATCCAGTCACGCAAACTGTTGAGGGAACGAAACCCCAACATAGAATTACTCTTTGTTTAGTTTAAGTCAGCTGCCAGTATGCACATATACCACATGAAAGGTGAAACCTGAACATGTTCCCAGAATGTCTTCCTGAAAAAGCCATCTGCTACCCAAGCTAATGTTACCATCCTCCCCATTACAATGAGTTTTGAAAGGATAATTCCATTTTCCAGGCAAGATAACATCCTCACCTCAGCAACACAGCTTAAGGTTGCCAAGTGCAGTCAAGAGACTGGTTTCTTCATGGAGGCTCTCACCTATTGTGTGCAGACTCTCAGAAGAGGCACAGGTGTAGAAGGTGTTTGCACACAGCCAGCACGACCCATTGCTCTTGCACGTTTGTGAAGGACTGTGGACTTGGACCACAGCTTCAGAGAAAAGGAGGAATTGCTAATGGTCAGCACAGAGGAAGACAGAGTTGACAGCAAGCTGGACAGGTTACTGGAGGGAGACCTGTGCTGTTGTGGATCTCCACTTGCAGAAGGAGGTGGTAGAGGAAGGATGTCCAACCAGCCCCCTGACTTCTGTGAGGAAGGTGTGAAATTGCCTGGTCAAAGTGAAGGTCCAATAAGAGAGGGCCCCAGACACACAGATGCTCGGTTACTTCTCACCACAGTGGATAGAAAAGCCTCCTTTTCCTCAGAAGTGTCATTTAACAGACTACAAGGAGGTGGGCACATCTGTTCCCCCTCAGAAAAAGGGTTTCCACTCACTAATTCTGCCTAATTTTTTTTTACTCTATTGATTGCATTTTTACTCATCTTGGTACTAAATCTGAATTTATAGTACCCCACTAGCTTTAAAGATAGATATGTCATACAAAAAATATGGAGAAAATTAATTTAATTTATTGCCAATCAAACAGAGTGGGATAATGAGAAACAAGAACAAAACTAAAACCACCTTCTCCCTCTACCTCCTTTCTTCTCAGGCTCCACTTCACCTCCAACTTCTCTATCTCCTGCCCCTGACCAACACAGTGGGACAGGGAATGGGGATTGTGGTCAGTTCAGCATACATTGTCTCTGCTGCTCCTTCCTTCTCATGCTCTTCACCTGCTCCAGTACGGTGTCCCAGCCATGGGAGACAGTCATCACAAACTTCTCTAGCGTGGGTCCTTCCCATGGGCTGCAGTCCTTCAGGAACAAACTGCTCCAGTGTGGGTCACAGGTCCTGCCAGAAAACCTCTTCTCCATGGGCCTCCATTACTGACAGGAGCTCCATCATGTGCTCTCCATGAGCTGCAGCTTCCTTCAGGGCACATCCACCTGCTCCAGCATGGGGTCCTCCAGGGGCTACAGGGTCACCATCTGCATCGCCATGGTCTTTACCACAGGCTGCAGGTGAATCTGGAGCACCTGCACTGTTGCCTGGAGCATCTCTTTCCCCTCCTTCTTCACTGACCTTTAAGTTTGCAGAGCTGTTTCACTCACATTTCCTCATTCCTCTCTCACAGCTGCTGTTGCACAACGTTCATTATCCTTTCCTTCATATGTTATCACAAAGGCGTTAGCAATGTAACTGATGGGCTTAGCTTTGGCCAACAGTGAGGTCCATCTTGGAGCCAGCTGGAGCTGGGTCTGTCTGACACTGGGATAGCTTCTGGTGTCTTCTCACAGAAGCCACACCTATAGCCCCTCTCCTCCTCTCTACCAAAGCCTTAGCACATAAATCCAATTCACTCATAACCCCTGGAAACTGATTCATGTCTTCAATAACCATTAGCAAGAGCACCAGCAATCCTGATATCATCTAACCTATGAATTAACCAATAGGTGTAGAGTTTGGACAATATGAAGCTGCTCAAAGGAAAGAAGTAGTTTGTGTAAGGAACATATTTCTCCTCTGTCCTGGACCTGAACATGTCTTGAAAGTTGTTGGAGAAAAGTGGATATTTTTACTCTATGACACTGCATGTCAGCTCTGTATTCTTTGTTCAGGGGGTGTTATTCTTGGCCTGCTCTTTGTTGCTTGGTTGTGAGGTGAGTTTAGTGCCCTCCTATGCACAGGAGAAAAGGTTCAGTGCATTTTTCAGGGCTGAACCAGTTTTATCATTAGCTTAGTTTGGCAGGATCCAGCTCAATGATGCAGTCCCTTCTCGTTTTACATTCTTGTTCTGGCAAAAGAGAAGGGAAGGTCTTTGGGCTAAAGCCGTCGACAAGGACACTAGAGTTTATTTTCTGGTTGTGATAGACTTCCCCAAGACAACATAATTTCATTTACTTCCTACACTAGTACTCTATCTAGCAAATGGAGATATTAAAACCTTCTTTTGCTCTGTCAGTAAGACATAACTTGTTTGTCCCTTAGGTAGTAAGATTTTTTGGTGAAGGTTTGTGTTCTGTTCATACTACAGCAAGCACTACGAAAATATTTGTGTGACCTAATTTCTTTATGCTATTGTCATGTACAAATAGATTAGTGTCTTGTTCTGTTTTTTATTCCTTCCTCTAACAATAAATTGCTCTCTTAGATAGAGTATTGGTGATGAAGTATACTAGAATGCAATACTAACAGGCTCTTGCTCAAATTAGACTACCATTACTGAAAAAAAACATGATAATTAAAATAATTGAAATATTTCATTAGTAACAGAAGCCTTCCTACTACTATGGATCATCCATAAAGGGGACCTTGAAATGGTGATAGGAGATGTTTATAAATCGTTTTAAGCCCTTGTCTGTCACTGGAATATAAACAGGAATTAAGATTTAGGAACTGTGAATGCAAGTTTGTACAACTCTTCCTGCTTTGAGAGGACTCAAAGTCTAAATATTTTAGATTTGGTTATTCACTACACAGGAAAGTTAGTCAAGAGAGGTCTATCACTACCTTTAAAAGAAAAAAATCCCAGCCTGAAATTGGACACAATCAGGACTAAATAAAGCTGGGCTGGAAACCTGCTGTTGAAGAAGCAAACAAGATTCCTCACTGCTCACAGACAGCTAAAAATGTCTGGAAAACATCGTGCAGAACAAAGCAGTCCAGCAATGAAACAGCTGCACAGAGAAGTTATTTAGGAACCATCAATTTAGATGTTCAGATTAGAGATGGATCTGAGCCACAAAGTTTTGATCAGGATTCAGACATGCTGTAAGTTTTCAGTCTGACCTACCATGGGGACTGGGCAGTATTCAGCTCCTGACTTTTCTCCAAAGCTTATGTGCAATATGCATCTGAGAGGGTATCTCATACCCAGCTCCCAGCTCCAAGAGACACCTCTGTGCTGAAAAGAACTACTTGCATTTTACCTTACTTCATCTTCTGTTTTGAGGTCTGTGAGGAAAAGCACTATGTCAGCATGGATGGCAGTTATAAATAACCTCATGGACAGAAAAAACTAGGAAGTGAGCTTGTACAGTGACTCACTGGCTTTGCATTTTCCCTTTTCCATCAGTAGCTTTCAGATGACATTAAACACCTGGAAAATATAAGTACAATGGCCAGGTTTGAGATACTTAAGTTATCTTGAATCACCTACATGTGCATAAGAACATGAACATGAAATGGAGTTCTTGTTATTTGCAGAAGGTATGACTAAACCACAGGATCAGTCAGTAAACTGTCATAAAGCAGAAACTCACCTGAGGGCTGAAGAACAGCTCGTCTGTATTGCACCCTTGCCATTTCATTTACAGGCTTTGCTAGTGTTCATATCAGGATGGAGCTCTCTGATTCTGAACATTTTAATTGAGAAATCTTGGAGGCTCATCTTATTCAAGGTTCCCTTTTAGCATGAAAATCAAAATGATGACCTCTTCCCTGAACACATTAACCATCTGTGAGCACAGCCCTTTTCTATCACTGACTGATGGCCATACCTGATCATGCTATTACTTGAATGCGGAGTGTGAAATCACAGAGTTTGCTCTCCAGGGTGACACTGCGGAGGAGGTCTACTTTTTTTTCCCAAGCAAAGACCAGAAGATGTGCAACAAATGACTGAAGTTCTCTGCTCCAGGTCAATGAAGACTTCCCATGAAAAGTAACTCTTCCATGTCTGCAATCAGAAAGAAGTGCCAGGAGAGCCCGTTGCTCACCAGCACATCTGCAATATGAACTCAAATACTAAGTCCTGAACTCACATCCTTTGCACTGGAAAGCGCAATTTTCAGATGTTTTAAAAACCACACAGATGCCAAAGGATGCCAGCAGGTTCCCTGAGACTTTAAAAAATCCCATGCTGCCATTATGAATGTTGAAAGGCAAAGAGGTTGCCAAGAAAGTAATGCATTTTCTTACTTTTGCCACCACGTGTGTAACTGGGATAGTGGTTTGGAGAGCCTTATCCCTTATTCCACTTTTCCATCTCACTTTAAGGCTCTCCCAGACTGCACAGTGATCCTGGGAACACCCCACTCACTCAGGGACAACACCCATTTGATATAAATTCATGGGAAAAGAGCATCTCCTTTTCAGCTTTCCAATTAAATTACATAGAAAGAAATCTAAGTTACAGCATGAATCCCTGCAGAATGAGGTCCTAATTGCTAAACACATATGTTAAATGGATTAAATAACAATATACGTTTAATGTGATGATAAGAATATAATTATACTTTTGCTGCCACTGTTATTTGAGTAAATGGCACAGGCTATGATATCTATATCTGATCGCCTGCCCTTCCTGCATTTGGTGGAAAGGACAGAAGACCAACCAGTTCCTCAGAGAAGGATAAGGCATGTTTAAATTCATTCATCCCCCCAAAATCTTTTTTCTGCAACTGAGATGAAAAAGCACACATCCTGTTTACACCTCCTCTCCAGAACAGACTAAGGACTGATGAAGGCAAGCACAAAGATACTCTTCTGATCACCAGATGGATTATGTCTGGTCCCAACTGAAGCCTAGCAGACAGCTCTGTTTTCTTGCCTGGCTGTATGCTCCTTCCTTCCAGGCAGGGACAGTGTCTGTATAGTCTCAGTCGTGCATGTACATGAGCCTGGGCTTCCTCCAGTACCCACAACCAGTCTACTAAATACAATAACCCAACTCCTACCAGCTCCAGCATGGCCAGACTTTGATGATACAGAAGCAGGTAAGCAGGTACAGCGGAAGCAAACCTCATTTTCTAGCCTGTTTTCCAAGAGGATGCTCCTGTAGTATAGCAAGGAATTCCCTGCAGCTGCAGCAAGACGGCTCAAAGACCTTACTTCTCTCTGCAAGCAACATGCTTTCAGTGCTTTATATTTGCCAAATCCATTCTACTTCTGAATGACTATTTTTACTTAAATCATGTGGTTTCAATGATCACATACCTGAGGTCCTGAAGAGTCTAAGCAGAGGAAAATATTTTCTCTGGGAATAACACATAAAAGACATTGCTTTACGGAACCTGCCTTCTAATTATCTACTGGTTCATACAGACCAAAACTACCACTTCTTTTCCTACAGCATCTCTGCTAGAAGTCTTTGGTGACTTCAGTCTGAATGATTCCACAAAGACTTGAAGCATCATTTGGCCCAGTAGCTTATATGATTTCCTTCAGTTGCAGAGAAAAGTTAAAATTTCAGTCCAACATTTTCAACACAAGCTAAATTAATTTGAGGCATAGCTGGTAAATATATTTCTCTCTTTAAACACTACTGAGAGCACAACAGAACAGCTGCAAAGAGACACATTTCACTTAGATTTGGAAGTCATGCATGTACAGTTGGCTAGACTGAGCTAAGCTCTTCATTAATAGAAGTGTAAACTCAATAGAGAATTCAGGAATCAAGCTGAGGCATATTTGCTTTTACACTAACTATTCAAAGAGGCAAATTATTTGAGAAAAAGAGAAGTATGTCTCTTCTCATTCCAGCAGCTGGCTCGATTTTTTCCTAAGCATCCTAGCTGAAATGAATCAATTGGAATTCTTGACAGATTATTTTATGTACATGAAAAATGCATTTTATGAACAACATGAGAATAACAGAGATCACACAAGTAACTTTTAGGAAACATTGCTTTTAGGATAATAAAATATTTTTTTTTTTAACTCAAAAACATTTTACCTGTCCATTAGCATCAGAGAAACCAAGAGCAAAACTAGTGTAGTGGTAGCAAAACTAGTGTAATGTATATTACTATAACATGAAGTCAATGTGAAAGAGGTAGGACTCATTCTGCTTATGTGCATAAAGCTATTGTCAAAACGGATTAAGACAAGACTTTCATTAGGGACAGATTATTCCCAGCCTGCTCACCATGGGATTTCATGCTTTTTCCTTCAGGAGTCAAGACAATGAACTAGGCAGGGAACATACCTGGTCTCATCAGTTCCCACATTCCACTAGAACAAAACAGATCTCTAACGCAGTGCAAGAAAAGCCAATAGTGCTACCTGACACTTAGCTGCACGCTCCATCTGTTGCTACACAATGGAGTGCATTGCAAAAGTAAGTTATTTTATTTTATTTATTTTTCATGCTGTTTTCCTCATTTTGTTTCAAGTTGACAGAACTTTGGATTGGATTCCTCCAGTTGTAACAAGTGAGAATACTGGCTCAGTCGCAAAAGCAAAGGAAAAACAAATCCCCGCTACATTGACACTATTTTGTTGGATATTACACTTGATTTGTAGCATATTGTGGGAGATCTGGAGAAAAGAAATTATAGGATTCATGTCAGAACTAATTAAATAGTTTGGGCCAAGATGAAATGCAGAAATACAGATTGATATCTTCTCCTCCGTGATAGCCATTTTCTACATCTGAAAGCTATTTGGTGCTGTCCTCTGCTAAAGATGCGTATAAATGAATAGAGAAAGTCAGATAAAAATTGCTTTGATTCTGCTGAGAGATCATTGCCTTAGGTGTCTGATATGTCACGGAGCCTACATTGAGATGGAAGGCGTGCCTTTTGGTCAAAAATGATTGGACATAGGACAGACAGAAATGCTGGTCAGAGAAGAGTTGGTTAGCATGCCTTTAAAGTAGTTCATGCTTCACCAAAAACAAGGGTTTGAAAAAAGTCAGAGACAAGCTGGAGATTAACAGAATGTTGAAAAAATAGGAAAATGGGAAATTGAAATAGGAAATAGGCCTGGAAGGGACCTCTGGAGGTCTCTGGTCCGACCTCTTGTCAAAAGCAGAATCATTGACGATACTAGGCCAAGTCAGTCGTAGCTTTGTCTGTATGAGTCCAAAACCCCACCATTAGTGAAGACAGCACATGCTCATGCGTTGACCTGCCCCAGTGCTGCACCACTGTCCCAGTAGAAAAGCTATCCTGCTGTCTCACCTGAATGTCTTCTCCTTTTATAGCCACACATGCCTATGTCCTGCATGTCTGATGAATCAGGCTTCCTTCTCTCCCTCTACTCTTGCAAAACACACACTGTATTTCCACACAGGTAAGTAACTGCAAACGCAGCAGGAAAGACACCGCCAGGGCCTCCAAACATCAGTTGATCCAAGTAGGTATCAGCCCTCTTTACCAAAAATTTGGCCAGGATGCTTGCTCTTTGACTTAACACCACCCATTCCCCACGTTTGGTTCACGGGTTGTTCACACCCATCTGTTATCTGGTGACAGTTGGGCACGTGACAGGTGGGAAGACAATAAAAGTTTTACAAGCTGTATCCTGGAAGGACTGTAGCCTTCAAGGCTAAACCTTATGCTCCAGACTGCTCAACTGAAGTCCCTGTTTCCAGCAGTTTTTGGTGCAGAGGGGGTGTGGAATTAACCATTCTGCAAACAAAGAAAGGTTTCTCCAACATCTTAAGCCTATCTTGGACCAAAAGATTCCCTTTTCCGAAATCTGCTTAACCAGAATAATTTCCTATTCAGTAATCTTGTTGCTTTGGAACCAGACAGCTGACTTTCATCGTGGAAAAGTACTATGCTGTCAGAAAAATATTGAAAAAAGACTTCAGGGGGAGGAAGAAGGGAGAAATGTGGGGAAATTTTCCTTGAAATATACTGAACATCTCCAGTTGTATTTAGGTATTTGATTGAAGCCAGGAGACTGACTTCTGCTGTTTAAGTTCACATGAAATGTTCTGTGTGGCACCAGTTTCCAAGATAACGGGGACACAAGCATCAGCGTTTCACATAGCCCCGCTCACTTCACAAAGAGTGGACTTTCTGCTGGACACCCTACAGTTCCAGACCTGTAATTCCTAGTTACCATAGCCCTGCCAATCCCCCCAAGCCACAGGGTAACCTCAACTGCTCAACTCTTCTCCAGGGAGGTTGTGTGTTTGCAAGGGAGGGAGATAGCTGTCTCCCTTCCCATAGCAACTCCTGCAAAGCCTTCAGGTCACACCACTCTGAACGCCAAGGCAAGATCCTCGCATGGGGAGCAATCAGGCACTGTACCTCTAGATCAAAAGAAAACGCCAGCAGTCAGCTAGCAATAACATGGCAAACATTTACCCAGACTTCTTAAGAAAAGGAAGGACAATGAGCCTGGGAATGCAGTGTGTGCAGAACACCAGTTGTCCCACGCTACACACGCTCCCTTGTGAAGGCCCCAGCTCCCAGTTATGAGAAAGGGAGCTGTCCGGCAAGGCAGAGAAGTGCTGTGACTGAAGGATCACGTTGGTAACTATTTCTTTCACCTCTTCCCTCCCACCCCCTTATTATATTTCAATTCAGCACAGGAATCTCAAGGCAGGTGATTCAGTCACATTCAGACAGAAACATAAACCTGGAAAGATGGACGGGTTTGTTTCAGACTCGCACAATCCTGCCACTGAGGTGGGTCAGATAATGCAACTGTAATACTCTAGAAATCATCCCAAGGTCTCTCATTACATCAGTTATGTAATTCTTTTTAGTGACGTACCACTGAGCAGTCCTTTCTCTTTTTAAATTGGTGGAAGTGCAGGTTCGCTCTGGGCGAGAACACACAATGTGCAAATTATTTGTAGGTCTCTCTCGCGGGGACAAACTTTTAGCAGGTGCTACTGCAATTGGACAAGGGGTACGGGTTTTAAAATTAAAGAAGGAAGATTTAGGGTAGAAAGAAGAAATTTTTTATGATAAGGGTAGGAAACACGGGCACAGGTTTCCCAGAGAGGTAGGTGGTAGATGCACCATCCCTGGAAACATTCAAGGTCAGGTTGGTTGGGGCTCTGAGTAACCTGATCTAGTTGAAGATGTCCCTGCTCATTGCAGGGGAGTTGGACAACCTTTCAAGGTCCCTTCCATCCCAAACCATTCTATGGCTCTATGAACAAATGTTTCCAGACACCACTGGAAAAGGCAATGTCTCACAGCCTAAAGCAGATCCTTCTTTTTCATTTTTTTTTTTAAATCTGTAAACATAGGATAAAGAAATAAGTATTTTAATGGAGAAATATTTCGGCTTGTTTGACTTGTAGGGGGAGAGGTGGAAGTATGTAAAGCTATCAGGTGATCAAAACTTTCATAGCGTTTAACAGACATGGTGCTCAGGGACATGGTTAAGTGACGGATTTAGCAGCGCCAGGTTAACGGTTGGACTCAATGATCATAAAGGTCTTTTCCAACCAACCTTTCAAGGTCCCTTCCATCCCAAACCATTCTATGGCTCTATGAACAAATGTTTCCAGACACCACTGGAAAAGGCAATGTCTCACAGCCTAAAGCAGATCCTTCTTTTTCATTTTTTTTTTTAAATCTGTAAACATAGGATAAAGAAATAAGTATTTTAATGGAGAAATATTTCGGCTTGTTTGACTTGTAGGGGGAGAGGTGGAAGTATGTAAAGCTATCAGGTGATCAAAACTTTCATAGCGTTTAACAGACATGGTGCTCAGGGACATGGTTAAGTGACGGATTTAGCAGCGCCAGGTTAACGGTTGGACTCAATGATCATAAAGGTCTTTTCCAACCTAAATTGGACCAATTCCAATGATTCTATGGTTTTGTCGTACACATCTAGTTCCAGTACAATCAAAAAGCTACTTAAACTGGAAGCAAGATTTGGTTAGCACATAACCAGAAAAAAATCTCTGACATCTTCTGAATCTGCATTTAAAAAATCTGTATTTAGCATAGAAAGATTCCAAGACAACACCACAAGCAACATTTTAAGTTTTCAATGGAGAAACAGGAAAAAATAATGCCTCCTGCTCTGTCTTACTGGGTGTATACCCAACTCGAATTTAGCACAGCCTCAATTCTGGATCCTGTAGGTCACCAGATATTGGGGCATACAGCATCCCAGCTCATGAAGTGACTGAGCTGCTGATAATCCAAATGCCAGTCTGTCTCCATCTATTTTGATGGCCTTCAAGACAGCCTGCAAAATTCCTTCATTTCTATGTTTGGGTTCAGGAGGAGTCAGCAGCCCTTGGCTGTGTGCCCTTGACCTCTAATGGACATTGGGCTGGTGGATATTCAATGCATTCTTTGGGGATGTGGTAGACCCTAGAGCCTGGGGAAGTCACACCCCATGGCACCCCTCCCCCTCCCCCAACCCTGTAAATCCAAAATTCCTTGTGAAAGGAGGAAAGGGTGCAGAGGGGGAAAAAGGGGGCAAGGGGGCTTTGCTGTCTCCCAGAGCGGTCAGCTGCAGTCCCGGTCACTTGCACAGACCCATCAGCACAACAGCCAGTACAAAACTACACACACACACAAGGACAGACTCTTAAAAAGTTTTTATTAATTTTCATTGTTTTTTTTTTTTAAAAAAAACAAACCCGTCAGTGCAACAGTTCAGTATCCCCTTCCTATCCCCCATCAGTTAAGCAGTAATTTTAAAATCAGGAAATACCGAGTGCTGAAGCCAATGGGTTAGCATTTTGCTATTATTTTCCTTCTGTCAAACTCTGAAAAAGTCCTCTGTATAAATTAAACAATGAAAAAAATGTTATTTTCAATTCTATGTCATTACAGTCAACAGAATCATAACAATGCATCTAAAATGTGTGTCCACAATATATCAGGTATACATTTTTGGGAAAAGAAAAAAAGGAAAAAAAAATATGACATTCTAGACTTGTTAAAAGGATAATGGTCCCGTATTTTTTATTAACAGGTTAGCAAAACAAAATCCAATGGATTACAATATTTACATGTTATTTGAAAAATAAAGTAGTGATAAAAGCATGTCACAATCATTATTTCTTTTTTTTTTTTTCTTTTTCATTTTTGGTAACCATTACAAACACCCAATCCAGGTATGGAACTGTTTAAATACATTTGAAATGAGGCCAATTAAAAAACAAATACAGACACAAAATGTGTATTTATACTTGTCCCTCCAATGTGTTTTTTCATGACGTTCCCTCCCTACTTCAAAAAACAAAACAAAACAAAACAAAACCCCAACAAAAAATTCAAAAAGAATCCCCCTAACACACAATTGATGAATCCCCAAAAGCAAAACACCATGCTTCTCAAGTAGCACTTATTCCACAAATGCAACATTTTTGCCATCAATTTTATGTGAAGCTCTCTAGGACCCCGTTTCCTCAGCAGCTTCCTATTTCCCCCCCTCCCCCTCCCCCAGATCCCCCCTAAAACAAAAAAAACAAACAAAGACACATGCATTTCTAAAACTAGGTTTCAGTCAAGTACTTTCTACTTTTTGGAAAGAAACTCCTTTTTTTTTTTTTAATTTTTTTTTTTTTTTTATTTTGTTCACAATCAGAACATACCGTGGGCACCAGATCCTGTATTCATTGCTCAGGCAAAATTCCTGTGGAGTTTGGTAGGCTTTCCACCCAAAAAACTAGTGCAGGATCAGCCACTTAGGTATGCAGGTTCCTATTCATTCTATGCTGCCCCCCTCACGCTAAAAGCTAAGGAGGAGGGGAAAAACTTAGCAACTCCACCTTGAATCGAGTAAAAGTAGTTCTCCAGGCTCAATGTCGTATGTAACTATTTCACCTCCGCTTGCAAAAAGATGTGTTAACAGACACCCCTCCCTCCCACCACACCAAAACGAAAAGAAAACACGCACACACCGCAGACGGAAGAAAAAAAGGCAGCCAATCTTAACGAAAAGTTACTGGTGTGAGACTGATAGATGTTAATATGACAAGCAACAGAAAGGTTATGAGGACCTCTGTGTTTGGCCCGCGAGCTGCATAGCTGTGCCGTAAGTTTGGTTCTTTAGGTTTTTTTTTTTTTAAAAAAAAGTTAAAACTTCTTTGTTATCTCCATGTTTAAAATTAACATCAACAACAACAACAACAAACAACAACAAAATGTTCTATTCACAAGATCTAGTCTCCTTTCCCTGTCCCCCCCCTCGAAAAGAAATACTCATTTTACATGAGAAACTTAATTGTGCTGTATTTGTAACACCTCAGGTTGATAGAAAATAAACATGTGGCAAACAAAACCGCACAATCAGTCACATGATACCTATCAAATCCTAAAATTATAACTGAATACTAACAAACAGCTTACCTGGAATAAAGGATGACAATTCACAAACAGTTATCTAAGAATTAAAGTCTCTCTCTTTTTTTTTTGTTTTTTTTTTTACTAAAATAATTAAAAAAATCACAGTATTTTAAGAAATAAAACCCACACTGGGATTTTAAGCACAATTTGTTTTCCTTTCTTTAAAACTTTTTTTTCTTCCTCCATTCACCACCTTGCCCAGCAGTCTCTCTACATTTAACCACAATGACAACAGGTAGTACTGACAAATGCAGAGATCTCCCTTGGTTAATTCTGAGGTACTAGGAAACAGGTGACTGTTTTAAGCGAAGCAGTTTCTGTTTTCTTTTTGTTTTCCTTTTTTTTTTTTTTTCCTTTTTTTTTTCTTTTTTTTTTTTTTTTTTTTTTAAAGAATTTTTTTTTTTTTTCCTTTTTTTTTTCCTTTTTTTTTTTTTTTCTTTTCTAAAGCAGTTGCATTCAGTCTGGAAAAGCATTATGTATTAAAACTAGAAAAACGCACCCAAATTTGTGCGTTGAAAAGTTGTCCCCCCGCCACTTCTTCCACGCTCACGATGCTTCCATTCACAATCAATCCAAGTCTCCACTGCAAAGCACGATGTGTAATGTAGGAATACGGGGAGTTGCTTCATTAGTCCAAGATGAATGTAACTTCCCCTTGTCAAGATCCAGAAGAAAAGATGCAGTGATGTAATGGAGCCACTTATTCCATCACTTAAATAACTTTAATATACACACACTCACACAGGTACCAGTGCTTTGAAAATAGATCATTCAGTCCTAAAAGCAGCTTTATTTCTTCCTTCTGCCCACCCCACCCGATTAGAATCACACCAAATGCTTATTCGTTTTTGGCCTCCGAGTTGTCTTGGAGAGGTTTGTCAGCAGCTACCATGCTGACTGCTGTTTCACTGTTGTGGGAATAGTCCACTACCATGTTCTCAATGCCTTCTTTTTCTTCAGGCAGTGTGCTAATAGTTTCTTCTATATCCTCCTTTGGCTGGCTGTCCTCACTGGTCCTGTGCTTGCTTTCGTTCAGTGCCCTGGAAAGCCGAGGGGCAGAAAACAGAAACACCTCTAGTTGATACAGAGAACAGCAAAGCCAATCTGCGCGTACCACATGGCAGAGAAAGCCACATCACTTTCTAAAAAAGTAGATGCAATCAGCCACACCACTGTCACCTCGTGCTCAAGAGGAGAGGCATCCCAGTCCCTTGTAAACAAGACTTAGAAGGCACCAAACCAAAGGCACAGGGAAAGAGTATTTTCCCTAAAGAGTTAATGATCCTATAGAATTCTTTTATAGGTTGCAACATTTCAAGTACTGGTATTTATGCGGACAAGACTGAGAGTAAGAGAAGTAATATTTCTCATCACGTCACAGTTAACCTGCAATATTGTATTCAAATGTTTTCCACGTCAGCAACCTTGAATGAAATCGACTCTTTGAAGAAACTCTGGTCAGCAAAGATATCTCTGCTACCAATGAGATCTTCATCAAAAGACAGGAAATTGTTGTTCCAAAGGTATGTACTCTTATCTGTAATGCATATCATGCCACAGCGTGCAAACTGCTTGAGAAACGCAAAGATCTTCACTATGAAGATGAACCAGTGAACTTCACCATGCACGTTTTAGGAGGAGTTTATTCACGTTGATTTTATTTCCCTTGAAGGTCCTAACAATTCTCTGCACATAATTTTCCGCACTGCTACACAAGTTTAGCTGCAAGAACGCGAAAGAGATATAACAATAAATAGGAAGAAAAACCCAGTTCCTTCCTAGAACGTTCCATGTAATTTTCTGCCATTTTTATGCTGCACTGTTGGCAGGCAAAATCAACAGTATACTCAGCTGAAGACAATCCTGGGCCAAGTGGTTTTCAGCTTGGGACAATCTTAAGTTTTAGAACCACAGTTAAACCCTACAACCTACAGTCACCCTGGGCAAGCAGAGTTAAAAAGGACGAACAGCCGCTTCCCATGCTGGGACATCTGATGACTGTATCCACACTTGCAGTAGACAAAATCATTCTTCACAGAATTGTGTTCACCTTCATCACATGGCTTTCTGGGAGGTGGGGAACGGGGCGTGGGAATGCACAGAGATCTACTATTACCTTTGGCTGTTTGGCAAAGGAAGGCAAGCCAACTTACATGCCATGTCTCAGCACGTGTCGCTCCCACTCAGAGCCTTCTGTGAATGATCGGCCACAGAACTCGCACGGGAAGCGTTTCTCTGGAGCACCACTGTCAGGAAACATCATGGGATCTGGAAAAAGACAGCATGGCCTGTGAATTCAGAACTGCAAGAGCAAGAAAGGACCACTGTGATCCTACTCTGATCCCCTCTGCGGCACCTTCTCATCCTTAAGAAGCAAATGGACTTACCTATCAAAAAACTTTTGGGGAAAATGCAACTCCCCCAAAGCAAAGTGACACTGCAAGTGACAAATCCTATCCTAAACCTTAAAGCATCTCTGTAAATAAGGGTAACAAGATACTACTTCCTGCTATCTCAAATGAAGAGACTGTGGAGTTTTAATTCAAAACCAAATCTTGGAAGTTTAGGGCTGAAATGGCTTGAAAGCTAAATAAAAAAAACCCACTAAAGTCCACTGTAATTTTTGAATTGGTAGTACACATTTTAGGAAATAGAGACTTTGTATATTTAACAGGTGGTCTTCATAATAAACAGATACCCCTTCATCATGAAGTCTCATGGATTAAGTCCTGCATCTTAACTGCATAGGTGTTTCATCCCATCCTAATCTTTTATACAAAGTGCTTGGGGCCTCATTTGCAGAAGTGTCAAGCACCTAGTAATAACGAGTGAAGTCACTAGCGGCTCAGGGAGCGGTATTTCTGAAAGCCAAGCTCCATGTGAACACAGCCAGCTTTAACAAAAGATGAAACATTTTCTCACAAATTAAGAAGATCACCACACAAGCCATTAAAAATAATTGCATGGACTATCTCGCTTGGTTCTTTTGCTGGAAATGAGACAGCACCATCTGCTCAGAACATTAATTCCTTAGCAGGGATTATCTTAAGCAAGAAATCAACAGAATGTCTTTCTGACTCCTCCCAAACTACATAATAAAAGAAAAGGGATTTTATTCATTTGGTTCTGATCTCTGCTCACTTGATTTCTTCACTCTCAGATTTATTCTGTTCAAGATCAGCCTATGAACTTAAAATTGCCTACACATTCCCTATTATCCGTATTTAAGTCCTGTAAATGTATTTTTGCGATACATTTCTCACTAGTAAGCCTTTACTGAAGTTCTATAAGGTATGGTTCTTACCATTATTTTTTGCCTCTTCCCCCTGAAAAAAAACCCCTCACTTTGTATGTCTTACTGTCAATGATTTAGTCTGTGGTTAAATATCACAAAGCAAGGCACTGTGTCAAGAAGTACACCAGAAAGTAAGTGAATGCCATTAGTTCAGTTTACATCTGGATTTTAATACCTTATGAGTGGTACAAATTTATAAACACATTGCAACACACAGACTAGTCATGGTAGAGGGAAAAATATTTATGGAGGGTTAAAGTTTTGGAGACTTTTTACCAGGACCTTTAGTGACAGGACAAGGGCTAATGGTTTTAAATTGCAAGAGGGTAGGTTTCAATTGGACATAAGGGAGACATTTTTTAATATGAGGGTGATAAGACACTGGAGCAGGTTGCCCAGAGAAGGTATGGATGCTCCATCCCTGGAAGTCTTCTAGATCAGGTTGGATGGGGCTTTGAGCAACCTGACCTGGTGAAAGATGTTCCTGCCCATGGCAGGGGGGCTGGACTATATGGTCTGAAAAAGTCCCTTCCAAACCAAACCAGTCTATGATTTACGCTTGCAACTCCCATTAAGATTAGCAAGTGCTACTCTAGTAGGTCGATCACATCTTCAGAAAACACTATCTTGTTGACCCTACTTCCTGGTCAGTTTTGCATGTAAGACTGTGAATTTGGACAGCTTCCTTGGAGGAGCATCACAAGCTGCTCTTCTCTGGGGCCTGCAGAACAGAGGTAACAGACTGCACAGACACCTCTCTGCGGTTTTCCTGCATCACACATACAAGAGCTTATGGACATTTATTTTTGTCTACTGTGGAAGAGTACTTCTCGATTCCAGTTTCTGCTAAGATGAAGACATAAAGGTCAGTAGAGGCAGATAGCTCTTAGGGGATGTAGTCCCTACCAAGAGCAGATGATCTTTCTGTGGTGTATGCCAGACACTCTTC